>NC_134355.1:124923826-124979271 GCF_048569485.1 Anomaloglossus baeobatrachus | reverse complement strand
ATCACAGGGGGACCTGGGAGCCACGCAGACGCCCGGGTCTGTTAAGTATGACGATCCTGTGAATGGGGATCTGCATTTTTGGGGGGTAAACTTACCCCAAACCATATCTCCCCGAAAATAAGACCTAGTGCTTTTATCGGGGCAAAAATAAAATATAAGACAGTGTCTTCTTTTCGGGGTAACAGGGTAGAGTGATGCAAGGATTTTAAAGGTTTTTTCCAGGATGTTATAATGGCTTATCTTTAGGATAGGTGATAAATATCAGATCAGTGGGTGCAACCCCCGACTCCCTTATCAATCAGCTGTTCTCGATGCCACCGGTGGTCAGAAGTGATTGGTTGTAGAGTGGATCTATGTAGCTCATTTGAAGAGAACCAACCTCCAGGATTTTGCTATATAAAATAATGGCAGGGCCATACTGGCAGTAAGATGCTGTATCCAGGCACAGCTTTTGTAGAAAGATCGGATGCTTGGTTGCTGATATATCATTAATCACAGTTGCAGAAATGCGCTGCACTGTGACTGACGCTGTATTGGGGCGGCCTTTGTGTGTCGGGTCCTCAGTGTATATTCCCCCTCCTGCTCCTTGTATTGCATGCTCCCTTTCCTTTATATAAATATCGCACCACGCCACCATTGCTGCTGTTGGCGGCCCGTGAGCATTGCCACAGTAACTATTTCTTCATTAAAATGGCGCTGGAGTCTGCGCATGTGCGTACCCCGATCTCCGACGCCCTTTTATTGAAGACATTGTGATGAAGACTATGAACGGCAGGGGCACGAGCGCAGATGTAAAAAAATAAATCTCTGCATGCTCTGATGCCGCTCATAGTCTTCTCCACAGCGTCTTCAATAAAATAGCGCGGGAGATCACGGTATGCGCATGTGCGGACTCCGGCACAATCTTAATGAAGTAATAATTAGTTTGGCAATGTGCACATGTCGCCAACAGCAGCAATGACGGTGTGGTGCGATACTCAAATAAAGAACGGGGGCGTGGCATAGAGGACGCAGGAGGAGGAATATATAACGAGGACCCGACCCACATAGCTCCGCCCCCGATGCACACGTCAGTCACATACAGGGCATTTCTGCAACTTTGATTAAAGATATTTCTGCAACCAAGCATCGGATCTTTCTACAGAAAGTATGCCTGGATTCAGCATCTTACTGCCTGTATGGCACGGCCTTTACTTCATATAGCAAAATCCAGCTGGTTGGTTCCCTTTAACTGTTTAGTGGCCACAGCAGAGTAGTGGGAATCATCCCCTATTCATTCACATAGGGGCAGATGTTTAACACCCGGCCATCGTCACTATACAGATAACGGAGGTGTGCTGTGCAGCTCCACAGCTGATCACTTACAGTCACCACCATAAACGACACTGGCTAATCGGCGGGGGTGCCGGGTGTTGCCCCCCACTGATCTGATATTGATGACATATCCTAAGAATAAGCCATGAATATAAAGTCCTGAATATCCCCTTATATCATTACTCGCATCCTTGAGAGCACGGCCTGATGCACCACATTGCTAATTAGTATAATAAGGCTCCGCAGATTGGTGCAGACAAAGTAGAGCAATTCCACCATATCATTAAAGGGAACCTGTCACGTGTAAAGACTCTACTAACCTGCGGATATGGGGTTATTCTGCAGGTCACTATTGTTTAATACCCGCCGGTGCTTGGACACTGAACCCGGCTGTCAGGAGGACATTAATTGTAATCTCCGGGAGCGTTCAGGTTTCAGTCACAGGACGGTGCCGGCGCGGGTTCAGTCACTGCTCTGTGCATCCAGAGGGGCTGTAACTGCGCCGCCTGCACTGACTGACAGCCAGGTCTAATGCCGAGCGGCTGTCAGTCAATGCGCTGGGCAGGATTCAAACGCTATTAACTTCAAATTAACTCCATATCTGCTGGCTAAAAGCGTTTTTACATGTCACAGGCTCTGTTTAAGGTATAATTTTTTTCTGTCAGTACATCTGCACGAGTCCATGTCCCCTATTGAGTATCAGACATGGGTCCTATTAATTAAAATAGTAGTTGTGCTACTGTCAGGAAATCATGCCGAGGCCGTGTGTCTCTAATCAAGATGTCTGCTGTTGCTTGGTTGCAATGATTGTTTTAGCACCAAAAGATTATGATTGCTTGACGTACATTGCCTCCTACCTGCTAGGCCAACATATCCCAACTTATGATAAGCAGCTCACTGTCTATAGACTACGTACATATAGAGCCTGGTGTGGTGGGGTTATCTTTTCTGCTGCAGCCAGTAAGCTAAATGACACAGGGATGGATTCAGGGTCTCTTTGAGTACATCATGTGCTCTCAGAGGAGGTAGCAAAAACCTGCTGACAGATTCTATGTAAAGAGTCACTATTGACATTTAGGATTGCTGATTCCAATAGGAGGCTCTAGAGTTCATGTTCTTTCTCTCATAAAAGCCTTTTTCAGTGTAATATTGTGTAATAATGTGTATATCCGGTAGTAATGTGATCACGTGACCTCTCCTGTCCCATGTTACAGATGAATGTCTTTCTTGGCATGGAATACCTGCGCTGCGGGGACTTTCACCAACTGTTACAGATGAGGGGGCCGCTTGACATCACCAGTGCCAGGTAAAGTGTACAAGGATTGTCTCAAGCTTTAAAATGGGGAAAATTACAAAGCTCTTGTGAAAGCAGCAACTTTGTAATTTCCCCATTGAACGTCCTCTCCATTCTCAAGCACATAGGGATGATTAATGATATAGTGCACAGGTCATTGCTGAGGTCATTGACCACCCTGACCTATCAGATTGGCAGTTACCTAGATAAGGAGCGTCCACTGCTTATAAGCTCTATGCTCTGTGCAATTCTCCTCCTATTAAAGATCCATCGCCCCCCACCCACACCCCGCCATCCCCCAGGAGGCCAAGAGGGGGCAGTGCGCTCTTCAACAGGAAACAGAACAACCTATAAAAGGGTATTCCCATCTCCAAGACCCTATCCCCATATGTAGTAGGTGTAATAATAATAATAATATTAGAAAATACCTCCAATTAGAAGTGTAGTATAGTTCTCCTGGGTTCCCTGAAAAATGCCCACAGGAAAATTGCCCACAGGAAAAATGCCCACAGGAAAATTGCCCACAGGAAAAATGCCCACAGGAAAATTGCCCACATGGAAAATTGCCCACATGGAAAATTGCCCACATGGAAAAATGCCCACAGGAAAATTGCCCACATGGAAAAATGCCCACAGGAAAATTGCCCACATGGAAAATTGCCCACACGGAAAATTGCCCACACAGGAAATTGCCCACATGGAAAATTGCCCACACAGAAAATTGCCCACACGGAAAATTGCCCACATGGAAAATTGCCCACATGGAATATTGCCCACACAGAAAATCTCCAATTGCAGCATCGCAATGTTTCAGATCTATGATATTTGAGGTGCAAGGTGAGGATGTTCACATGATAGGTGATCAACTTGTGATTTACAGTTGACCTAGTGCAAAACTGCAAAAATGCTGAAGAACTGTGGTTTGTAGCAACAGTCTGTCATTATCAGCGATAGATAGATACAGTCTGCTTTCATCTCTCACTGATGCTGCCTTAGGATACTTTATATTTGCGTTGAACGGCATCCGTCACAATGCGTTGAGTGACGCATGTCACGGATGCGTTGTAAATAGTGTGATATAATGTCACGCTCCCCGGTCCCCGTGTCGCGCTCCCCGGTCCCCGTGGCACGCTCCCCGGTTCCCGACGGCGCTCCCCGCTCACCACTCCTGTCCCCGGTCCTCCTGCTCCCTCTCCTTCGCCGGTGTCCTCCATACGTCCCCGCTCCAGGCGCCCCTTTGCATCACAGGACACTCTGCCCGGCACTCCTGCTTCTTCCGCGCCGCTTCCTTCCCTGGTCTCAGGCACTCGCGCTTGCACGTTAGTGCATGCGGTCATTGACCCTCTCTTAAAGGGCCAGCGTCCAGAAACAGGATATTGGCTTGCAGGTACAGGGTATAAGAGGATTCTTCTTCCAGGTGGGCGGGGCCTGTTCTACGTGTTTAGTAAGCTAGGAGTTTAGGTCCCCTTTTTCCTTGTCCAGTATTAACCCTTGTTTGTCTCGCAGAGCCTGTCCTGCCACGCCAACCGGTCCTAACCATGACTGCTGCTTAACTCCTGTTGGTGACGGTCGGCTGAGGACTCCACCATCTTCTTCAACCCGGACCCGGCTCCGATCCCCAGCTCCACGTGGTGACCTCCGCCCTCTCGTCCAGCTGGATCCGGTTCCACCTGTCATCTCCACCCGGCACCTGAACCAGAGCCTTGTTATCGGGACTACCATCTGGAACCCTGTGACCTCAGGGGCATCTTCCTTCCTCTTTCCGGAACGGACTGTGCCTGTACAGCTAGTGCTTCGGCTACCGTGCATCAAGGCGCTCTGGCGGGGTGACCGGACAGTCCCTGTATAGGGGTTAGCTCCGGGTTGCTCCACTGGAGGAGTCTGGTGCACGGTCCAGTTTCCACCACCAGGACCTTACATATAAAGGCAACAGATTCCTGTGAATAACACGTTGCATTAAGCCAAGAGAGAGAGCCCCCATCATCACTGCACACACCCCGGCACTACCGCACTCATCATCATCACTGCACACACCCCGGCACTACCGCACTCATCATCATCACTGCACACACCCCGGCACTACCGCTTCTATCATCACCGCACACACGCAGGCACTATCGCACTCATCATCATGGCATACACACCGGCACTACCGCTCCCTTCATCACCGCACACATTACCTCAGTGACGTCCCCACTGAAAGCGTGACTCACTTCAGTTGCTGCCTGGAGCTGACAGAGAGCGGCGGTGTTCTACGGCCGCTCCTGTCAGCTTCATGTAGCAGAGCTGGATGCGTTGCGGGACCTCGTGTGGATTATGCCGGACCTGGAGGGGTATTTGGGGATTTAAAAAGTGGTGAAAGAGAGTGGTTTTCATTCTTTTATTCCAAATAAAGTATTTTTTCTGGTGTATATGTTTATTTACTTTCACTTACAGGTTAATCATTGTGGTTGTCTCATAGACACCTGCCATGATTAACCTAGGACTTAGTGGCAGCTATGGGCTGCTGCCATTAACTCCTTATTACCTCGATTTGCCACCGCACCAAAGCAATTCGGGATGAGCCGGGTAGAGTCCCAGGACTGTCGCATCTGATGGATGCGGCAATTCCGGGCGGCTGCTGGCTGATATTGTTAGGCTGGGGGGCTCCCCATAACGTGGGGCTCCCCATCCTGAGATTACATTCTTCAGATGTGTGACTTTACCTTGGCTGGTATCAAAATTAGGGGGACCGCATGCCGTTTTTTTAAATTATTTATTTATTTATTGTACTGCACGATATAGACCTCCCATCGGCGGCTGTGATTGGTTGCAGTGAGACAGCTGTCTTTCAGCATGGGGGCGGGTCTGACTGCAACCAATCATAGGCACTGGTGGACGAGGGAAGCAGTGAATACTAGATGGAATAATGAGCGGCCGGAATTTTCAAAAGAGGAAAAGCCGCCGGAGCTTTGTGACAACTGTGCAGCATCGCACCCGTGATCGGTGAGTATGAGAGAGGGAGTGAGAGGGGAGAGAGAGACCAGGAGTGATTTTAAACGATTTCGATCGTTCTGCTAGACATGCTGACCATGCTCAGTAGAACGTGACGGTATCCGTCAGCGGATTCCGCCACTTAGCGCATAGCGGCGGAATCCGCCACCATAGACAATCATTAGACACTTTGGCGGATTCCAACAGAGGTGCATTATTTTAATGACCCAAAAAAACGCTACATGTAGCGTTTCCTCCGTTCGACGCAGCGTCAAAATAACGATGCAGCGTCGTCCAGCGGATGGAACGCAGACACTTGCGTTACAGTGCGTTGTCAATACAAGTCTATGGAGAATAGCGCAGTGTGTTAACGGACTGCGCTATTCTCCATAGCGGAAGATTGCGCTGAACGCAAGTGTGAAAGTAGCCTTACTCCTCCCACAAGCCTAAAACAGCAGCACATGCAGAACCAGCAGCAATGTGATCCAGAGGAGCAATCACTACTATCTGTACTCACAAAAGTATCACTGTATTATCTGTTGAGTTACATGGGACTGCAGGTCACATCTAATACATTATCATCTCAGTGGGAGCCCCCCAAAAGCAGGGTGCTGCTGGCAGAGATAGTTGGTCCTGAAATCCCCAAAGGCACAGCAGAAAGGTGAGACTGTCGCTTGTACGACCTTGTGTTTGTGCTAGAAATGTATGATATGTTTTTGCATGGCCGCCATCAGGGCATTACCATACCTCCCAACCGTCCCGGATACAGCGGGACAGTCCCTCTTTTGAGCCTTTGATCCCGAGTCCCGCCCGTGGGCCTGAGTGTCCTGTGGCTCCACCCACCCACTGTAGCCCCGCCTCGCTGTTTCTCCCTTCTATTCATTACAGAGCCAAGCGCGCACCTTGAAACTCCTGTGACTGCTGCTGAGGTATGAATCACCCCCTGCAGCAGAGCGACCCCCCCCTGCAGCAGAGCCGAGCCCCCCCCTCCCCCAGAACGGACATCCCCAGCCCTGGAGTGGATCCCCTGCACCAGAGCCGACCCCCCCTCCCCCAGAGCGGACATCCGCAGCCCCGGAGTGGATCCCCTGCACCAGAGCCGACCCCCCCTCCCCCAGAGCCGACATCCCCAGCCCCGGAGCTTCCCTGCAGCTGTTCTCTGACTCCCCGTGTGCGGCTTCTCACTGCTGCAGACACACGGGGAATCAGGAAGCTGAGGAGAAAGTGCAACCAGCACTTCTCTCTCCTGCAGATAGCACTGGCCAGTAATAACCTATGCAGAGTGACATCTGCAGGCTTCTATTAGCTTACCGATCAGTGGTCTCCTGCCTGTGGAGCTGCTGGGTCCTAGCTGCCCAACAACTTCAGCTCTGCTTTATCCTGGCTCCCCTACCAGTTAAAGGGAACATGTCAGCAGAAATTTCACAATGAAAGTAATAGATTCCCCTCTGCAGCTCCTGGGCTGCTTCTAGAAAGGTTCCTGTTGTTATTATGCCCCCTTTGAGACCTACAAAAATACTTTATGAAGTCTTACCTTTTTGTATGCAAATGTTTTTTATGGTCACGGGGGCGGGCTGTCTAGCGTCCGTTATTCCCCCTCCTGCCGCTTTACGCAGTCCCCCATTGCTCATTTACATACACAAGGACGCCTTCCTCATGTAACTGTCCTCCCGAAGTTTTGCGCATGTGAACGCTTTTTCAGGTGATTGCGCAGGCGTGAGATTATGGGCGGCGCTGTGATTGTCAGCAGCGTTATCCAAGTACCCGCCCATAATCTCGTGCCCGCACTTTTCCCTCTGACTCCACTGTTATGCGCAAGTGCTGGCCATATGAACCATGTTACCTATTACCGCTTGCACGAGATTATGGGCGAGTACTTGGATGACTTTGCTGATGACAATCACAGCGCCGCCCATAATCTCGCGCCCACGGTAATAGGTAACATGGTTCATATGGACAGTGCTTGCGCATAACGGTGGAGGCAGAGTGAGAAGCGTGGGCACGAGATTATGGGTGGGTACTTGGATGACTTTGCTGATGACAATCACAGCGCCGCCCATAATCTTGCGCCTGCGGTAATAGGTAATGTGGTTCATATGGCCAGCGCTTGCGCATCTGTGGTGGCTCAGAGCGATCACGGACAGCTTCTGCAGTTTCAGTTTGCTGAATGGGTGTGGATGGGGAGTGGATATGGGCGTGACTGTGAAATGGGTGTGGTTAGGGGGCGTGGCCTAAAAATTTGCCGTGGCTCGCGTAGCGCGCCGCAAACTTTGTCCCTCTTTTCCTTCTTCAAAATTTGGGAGGTATGCATTACTACTGTGACTGCTGTAGGGGGCCCGGTGAAGAGAGGGGGCCTGGACAGGCCAGGGGTAATTACTTAGCTTTGTTAAGCCCTGGGCAGGCCAGGCCTCCCCTCTTCACCGGGCCCCAGTCACAGCCGTAGCAAAGGGGCTCGCCTGTTTCAGCCACTGCACACACACACTGCTAAAACAAGGCCGGAAACAAGGCGCATGGAGCAGAGCAGGGAGGCGGCGCGTCATCCCACAGCCCAATGTGATGAGGTCATCACTCTGCGCCTCATCACAGTGCTGCGGGCAACGCGGAGGTGGCGAGGACACGGCATCCGGCAGGGAAGGGTAGGCGCTCGGTGAGCTGAACATCGCCGGGGATGGGGGGCGGGGGCGCCCCTGCCTTGCTTTAGCTGAGGGGTTGGAACCACGGGCCTGCAATGACCTTTTCTGTGCCCCCCAGGCAGATTCCCAGGGGCCGCAGTGCTCCGGTGCTTACATACAAATGTGGTTGGGACTGTGTGAGCGGGTTTAGCTGTGTGCCTGGAGTCCCCCCTCTGTTGTGTGCCTGCTCTCCAGTGAGGTCAGCCCCCCAATGCTGTGTGCAGTCCTCTAGTGCTGCATGTAGCCCCCTCAAGGCTGTCAGCCCCTCCAGTGCTGTGTGCAGCCCCCTAGCACTGTGTGCAAGCCCACATTGCTGTGTACATGCTCCCAATGCTCTGTGCCGCCCACCCAATGCAGTGTGCAGCCCCTTAGTGCTGTGTGCAGCCCCCAATGCTGTGTGCAGCCTCCAGTCCTGTGTGCAGCCCCCCAGTGCTGTGTGCCGCCCCCAGTGCTGTGTGCCGCCCTCCAGTGCTGTGTGCCATCCCCCCAGTGCTCTGTGCCGCCCCCCCAGGGCTCTGTGCCACCCCCCAGTGCTCTGTGCAGCCCCCCAGTGCTCTGTCTGTGCAGCCCCCTCCAGTGAGGTTTATCACCACCAGTGTTGTGTTCCGTCCAATGCTGTGTACCACCGCCAGTGTTGTTTGCCCCCCTAGTGATGTCTGTATTCTGCAATTGCTGACCGTGCCACCCAGTGATGTCTATGCCCCAACTAGTGATATCTGTGCCCCCTAGTGATGTCTGTGTCCCCCTAGGGATGTCTGTGCTCACCTAGGGATGTCTGTGCTCACCTAGGGATGTATGTGCCTCCCTAGGGATGTCTGTGTACCCCCCTAGTGTTTTCTGTGTACCCCCTAGTGATGTCTGTGTACCCCCCTAGTGATGTCTGTGCGCCCCCCTAGTGATGTCTGTGTACCCCACCTATGATGTCTGTGTACCCTCCTAGATGTCTGTGTATCCCCCTAGTGATGTCTGTGCACCCCCCTAGTGATGTCTGTAAAGTAATTTTTTTAGGGAAACACTTCTTTTTCTGAAACAACTTCAAGGGTGCTAACACTTTTGGCCGTGTGTATTTGTGTGAGTGTATATATGTATGTATCTACAGCATACAGTTAGGTCCAGAAATATTTGGACAGTGACACAATTTTCGCGAGTTGGGCTCTGCATGCCACCACATTGGATTTGAAATGAAATCTCTACAACAGAATTCAAGTGCAGATTGTAACGTTTAATTTGAAGGTTTGAACAAAAATATCTGATAGAAATTGTAGGAATTGTACACATTTCTTTACAAACAGTCCACATTTTAGGAGGTCAAAAGTAATTGGACAAATAAACCAAACCCAAACAAAATATTTTTATTTTCAATATTTTGTTGCGAATCCTTTGGAGGCAATCACTGCCTTAAGTCTGGAACCCATGGACATCACCAAACGCTGGGTTTCCTCCTTCTTAATGCTTTGCCAGGCCTTTACAGCCGCAGCCTTCAGGTCTTGCTTGTTTGTGGGTCTTTCCGTCTTAAGCCTGGATTTGAGCAAGTGAAATGCATGCTCAATTGGGTTAAGATCTGGTGATTGACTTGGCCATTGCAGAATGTTCCACTTTTTTGCACTCATGAACTCCTGGGTAGCTTTGGCTGTATGCTTGGGGTCATTGTCCATCTGTACTATGAAGCGCCGTCCGATCAACTTTGCGGCATTTGGCTGAATCTGGGCTGAAAGTATATCCGGTACACTTCAGAATTCATCCGGCTACTCTTGTCTGCTCTTATGTCATCAATAAACACAAGTGACCCAGTGCCATTGAAAGCCATGCATGCCCATGCCATCACGTTGCCTCCACCATGTTTTACAGAGGATGTGGTGTGCCTTGGATCATGTGCCGTTCCCTTTCTTCTCCAAACTTTTTTCTTCCCATCATTCTGGTACAGGTTGATCTTTGTCTCATCTGTCCATAGAATACTTTTCCAGAACTGAGCTGGCTTCATGAGGTGTTTTTCAGCAAATTTAACTCTGGCCTGTCTATTTTTGGAATTGATGAATGGTTTGCATCTAGATGTGAACCCTTTGTATTTACTTTCATGGAGTCTTCTCTTTACTGTTGACTTAGAGACAGATACACCTACTTCACTGAGAGTGTTCTGGACTTCAGTTGATGTTGTGAACGGGTTCTTCTTCACCAAAGAAAGTATGCGGCGATCATCCACCACTGTTGTCATCCGTGGACGCCCAGGCCTTTTTGAGTTACCAAGCTCACCAGTCAATTCCTTTTTTCTCAGAATGTACCCGACTGTTGATTTTGCTACTCCAAGCATGTCTGCTATCTCTCTGATGGATTTTTTCTTTTTTTTTCAGCCTCAGGATGTTCTGCTTCACCTCAATTGAGAGTTCCTTAGACCGCATGTTGTCTGGTCACAGCAACAGCTTCCAAATGCAAAACCACACACCTGTAATCAACCCCAGACCTTTTAACTACTTCATTGATTACAGGTTAACGAGGGAGACGCCTTCAGAGTTAATTGCAGCCCTTAGAGTCCCTTGTCCAATTACTTTTGGTCCCTTGAAAAAGAGGAGGCTATGCATTACAGAGCTATGATTCCTAAACCCTTTCTTCGATTTGGATGTGAAAACTCTCATATTGCAGCTGGGAGTGTGCACTTTCAGCGCATATTATATATATATATAATTGTATTTCTGAACATGTTTTTGTAAACAGCTAAAATAACAAAACTTGTGTCACTGTCCAAATATTTCTGGGTTGGTAGCTGTCTCTCTGTCTCTCTCTCCCAGCCTCATACCATGTGAACATCCTCACCTTGCACCTCAAATATCATAGATCTGAAACTTTCTGATGCTGCAATTGGCAATTTTCCGTGTGGGCAATTTTCCGTGTGGGCAATTTTCCATGTGGGCAATTTTCTGTGTGGGCAATTTTCCGTGTGGGCAATTCTCCTGTGGGCATTTTCCCTGTGGGCAATTTTCCTGTGGGCATTTTTCTGGTCACCGTTCTCCTGATATAGCCATGTCTTTTACCTCATGTGCAGGGCATTGCAGCTTAGGTATCCATGGTTACATCCACACATATATTGATAGTTAGTTTCTCGTGGTTGTAACCATGGACACCTCAGCCCTTGAGGTAAGATACATGGTTATATCAGGAGAACTATACTACATTTCTAATTGGAGATATTAGCTAATATTATTATTACATATGGGAGAGGATCTTGGAGATGGGAGTACTCCTTTATGTAAACCTGTAAGTTACATTGTACATATAAGAGAGGTTACACGGGTCACAGAGTTACTTCCACTCCTGATAAATCAGATGGAAATCCTTAATAACAATCTGTTAGTAAATAGCAGAATTATTATCCATATAACAAGCAGCTCAGATATATAGGAATTATACACACAGTATATGGAAGATGCCGGAGAGGATGTATAGGATTTATACACAGTATATGGAAGATGCCGGAGAGGATGTATAGGAATTATACACACATTATATGGAAGATGCCGGAGAGGATGTATAGGAATTATACACACAGTATATGGAAGATGCCGGAGAGGATGTCTAGGAATTATACACACAGTATATGGAAGATGCCGGAGAGGATGTATAGGAATTATACACACAGTATATGGAAGATGCCGGAGAGGATGTATAGGAATTATACACACAGTATATGGAAGATGCCGGAGAGGATGTATAGGAATTATACACACAGTATATGGAAGATGCCGGAGAGGATTTATAGGAATTATACACACAGTATATGGAAGATGCCGGAGAGGATGTATAGGATCTAATGCTTATTACAATGATAGATAATTGTCCTGCCCCTTAAGAATGATAAAGCAGGGGGCGTGGCCGGAGCTTCATGGAGTAGGACGCCTGAGGGTTGAGCTCCTCTCCCCGGGTGAAAAATAAGCCCATTTATATAAGCCCAAAGTGCCCAGGATGGGGAAAAAGAAGCCCCCTAAGACCACCAGAGACCCAGGAGCCCCAGCACCGCTTACTATGGATTCCTTCTTAACGAAAGAGCTGCCAGGAGAGCAGGACCAGGAGGGTGTCCGGATGGCTGGAGCGCCACATCATCTGCTTACACAGACGGCGGCAGCACCAGGAGGTGTGGGAGGCAGCGGTCGGGGAGAGCCGGGCCACGTTGCAGACGGAGGGAGAGGTGAAGAGCCCGAAGAATCCGACGGCACAGATGGAGGAAGAGCCGGAGACCCAGCAGACGCCGGCAGAGGGGGAGCCAGCCTCGCGGTTAAGATGGCGGCGGCGGAGAAGACGCGAGGTGACTCACCTGCCTGCGGGCGGGAAAGGGACTGCTGCGAGCCAGCCGGGAGCGTGAGTCTGGAGACTGCGGAGCCGGACAGGAGGTACATGCTCTCCCTAGACACGAGCTCCGGTGGCCACACGGAGGTGGTGGAGATGCCGCTCCTCCCCCCTCTGGAGATACTGGAGAGCGGCGGCGGTTGGAGCCCGTCGGCTCCTGTGGAACACCCGCAGGGGGAGTCCGGTGCCATGGCCTGGTACGGCGGGAGTGGGGAGTGGGGGAGCCCCGACTGTAGGATGGTGGATGGTGGTGGGGGGGACTGGGGAGAGGCACAGAAAGAGGCTCGAGAGGCCAGGAGTGAGGCCCTTCTGCCTGCTATAGTTCCCCAGCCTGTGTGGGACGACCCTGAATCTCTTAAAGATGCCCCCCTGTCCTCCCCACTGGGACCACCGATCTTGCAGAGTGAATCTCTCACTCCCAGGCCCCAAAGAAGCCAGACCGTATCTGGAAATACAGGGTCATTGAGCCCAGCCCCTGTGGCACAGCTTAAAGGGACCTCCAGGACCCCCCTGAGCTCGCCTGCTAGAGAAGCTTCCAGGAAGGGAGCTCAGGGGACCCTGATTGCTGCACCCACACAGCCTCCATGTCCCCCAGCGGATTGGTGGGAATTTGTCCGTCAGCTTCCTACAAAAAAGGACTTCCAAGAACTTATTTCTGAAGTAAAAGACACCTGCAGGTCTGAAATAGCGGCGGTCCGACGGGATGTAGTCTCTATCTCCAAAAGAATAAATCAGCTGGAGACCGACCACAATGATGCTAGAACAACTATTCGCCACCTCCAGTCCCATACCTCCTCCCAAGCCGACGCCATAAGAGAGTTACAACGTCATATTGAAGATTTGGATAACAGAGGCAGACGCCACAATATAAGGGTCAGAGGTGTTCCTGAGTCCCAAATAAAGGAGGACGTTACAAAAATCCTGCAGACCATATTTAACTCCCTCCTCCAGCGTCCTCCTGATAGTCCAATTCCTATGGACAGAGCACACAGGGCCTTGCGCCCCAAAAATCTGACAGGGAACCCGAGAGACATTATTTGTCATATCGTGGACTTCCAACTTAAAGAGGAAATAATGTTCAGAGCACGGCCGCCAAAACAAGCGATGTACCAAGATGCTAAGATTCAACTGTTTCAGGATCTCTCATGGTTGACACTACAGCAGCGGAGGGCCCTCCGCCCATTACTGTCATCCCTAAAGGCCAATAATATCCTCTATAGATGGGGGTTCCCGTTCAGCCTGTCTGCTCGGTGATGGGAGACGTCGGCCAACCTTCGGACCCCTGCAGACTTGGAGTCCTTTTGCCGGGCATTTGACCTTTCTGTCCCGGATCTCCCAGATTGGACCCTGCCCCAACAGATACAGCAGCTTCCTCAGACCTGGCAGCCAGCCACAGCAGCCCGTAAACGGCGACCTAGAGGCCCAAGAGCAGAAGGACCTACCTGATTGTTTTTTCCCGTGATTTTACAGTCATTTTTTGATCTCATATGGGAATCCCAGGGGGTCAACTGGTCTGCCTATATTGCTTCCCTTTTTCCTGGGACTTTCTCTCTCTTAAGAAAAATCCCGGGGGGAGGGGTTTGGATCCCCAGTCCGGGTTCCGCCACTCACCCTTCTGCAGAGTCGTACCAATTGATTCGCACTTTGGTTTATAGTGCAGGTTATATATAGTGAAATACCCTTAACTTTGTATAAAAGTAAGTCGACTCTGCTGGTGGGGTAGTGGACGGTCGGGGTTGATTCCATACCCTTATTGTATAATTGAAGAGTTTCTATTTTTTGGTAGAACATAGATATGTTTTGGTTTATTCTTTATTGTTTTGGTTGTACTCACAGGTATGCAGCTTACTATAGTAGAGACGCTAGGTTTCAGAAGGGCCCAGGGAGTATATCTACCATACACATCAAGCGACAGTCTCAAACACTAGTCCTTACACTAGCTTACATTAAGACACCGGGATGGCTAAGTTGATGAGCCTTAACGTGAAGGGGTTGAATTCTGATGTTAAAAGGAGGCTGGTTCTCCAGGAGATGCGAAAATCACTGGCGGATGTGGCGTTTCTGCAAGAGACACACTTTACGGAAAAAAGCTCTTTTAACTTTGCCCGCCATTGGTTTCCTCAATCCTTTTCGGCTACAAACACAAAAAAGAAAGCTGGGGTGGCTATACTAATTTCTCGCACTTGCCCACTTCAAGTGAGTAAGTGGGAAGCAGATCCCTCAGGTCGGTACCTGATCATTCAGGGCACGCTGAATGGGATGAAATTAATCCTATGTAACCTCTACGCCCCAAACTCTAATCAGATTAGATTTGTTTCTTCGGTCCTTTCACGCCTCCCGTCAGACCGGGGGGTCATTCACATTATAGGGGGGACTTTAATATGGTGTTTTCACACAGAGCTGATAAAATGCTAGCACCTTCACACTCCACAAGCCCATGTAAGTCATCTAATCTGTCTACGGGATTTCTCAAATTGATCCATAAACATCAACTATTTGATCTGTGGAGAATTGATAATCCGACAGCAAGACAATACACCTTCTTCTCACACCCTCATAATTCCCATAGCCGAATCGATTATTTCTTTGGTAATGTTCTCACTCTTAGAACACTCCGACAAGCACAAATAGGCAGTATCACATGGTCAGATCATGCCCCTTTACTACTACACCTTAATTTAACAAATGTTCCCTCAAAAAGAACCCACTGGAGACTAAATGAATCCCTGCTCGCCAACCCTGCTTGTCGAGAATCTATCCGTAAGGCCATACAGAATTACTTTGAGGAGAATTCTCAGACCCCTCCATCTTTCCCAGTGATATGGGAAGCCCACAAGGCAGTTATTAGAGGGGAGTGCATAGCCATTTCTTCCAAGCTCAAAAAGGACTCACAGCAACTTTATCGTCAATGTGAAATAGACCTCCGATTAGCAGAGGAACGCCTTCGCACCCAACCCTCTAAGACGCGCCTGAAAGCGGTAATAGACCTTAGAACTAAATTAAAAGAGATATCACACGGGAAAATAGAAAAGCTCCTACGTTACTCACGCCAGAAGTATTATGAGTATGAAAATAAACCACATACGATGCTGGCCAGAAGGCTTCGGGACCAGACGATAACTTCCACCCCCTGCGCCATAAAGGATACTTTGGGCACCCCTCATTATGATCCCACAAAAATTGCACAACTCTTCCACGCATACTATACATCCTTGTACTCTATCCCTCCGTCATTATCAATGTGTGGCGCCCCAGGACCTGGTCGCCACAACAGCATTGCCCTCCCAAAGGGTTAATGCTGAGCCTGGAGGTAATTGGGAGATCCATTGGCCAGCAAGTTTAACACCCAACGCAGTTCTCCCTCCGGCCAGCAGGGGGAGCTCTGAACCTGGGATTCCAGGGAGCATCCCCTTAATTCTGATCTGAGAGAGGAAGTAGTGTTCAGTCTGTAGAGAGCAGTAGAAGTGAACAGACGCAGAGTGAGCTGTCCTGTGAATCTGGGGCCTAGAGCTAGAGTAGCTTGGCCCAGAGAAGCAGGAGTAGCTGAGAGGCAGCGGAGAGACTCGGACATCGGAGTCTGTGGCCACCAGGGCTTAAAATACTCCCTGGTAGCCGAATCCGAAGGGTAGGAGAGCTGCAAGCACCTGTCCCAAAAACATCCCAAAAGTACAGCTGCAGCATCAAGGCCGGTGTGGATTCCAGCAGAGAAGCACCAGAGAGAGAGCCTGCGCAGCCTGCTACAGAGGGAAAGGGACGCACCAACAGTCCCAGCAGCACAGAGGGCCATTGCTGGATTCAGAGAAGCAGGGTCCTATCGTAACAAAGCAAAGTACAGGAGTAGGCCTCATACTCAGCTGGCCAGAGAGATCACCCCAAGTACTTCCAGGCCGACCGGATCCCCATCACCACCTGTAACGGTCTCCCAGGACTGGACTGTTTCCAAAGTAAAGAGGAAAAGGTAAAGAGACTGTTGTTTATGCCTGGTTCTTTCATCGCCTGTCGGCCCTGCACCGTGTTAGCCACACAACCTCATAGACTTCCACGAGCATTAACAGTATCCCCGGGGCTCCTCTCCACCTGTGGGGAGCAGTACCACCATTGCTGCCATAACATCACCCCGGAGGCCTCACACAGCAGCGGCGGCTTAATAGCCGCAGACCACAGGTGGCGTCACGAACACAACCATTAATAAGCAAGCCACATATTCTACTGACACCCACCAGGGC
This sequence comes from Anomaloglossus baeobatrachus, assembly GCF_048569485.1. Taxonomy (NCBI): domain Eukaryota; kingdom Metazoa; phylum Chordata; class Amphibia; order Anura; family Aromobatidae; genus Anomaloglossus; species Anomaloglossus baeobatrachus. The sequence continues at coordinate 124,962,457 of NC_134355.1, read as the reverse complement.
CACGGAGCCGGGCCCAGCCACCACTGACCACCACTAGACTAATCTGGCCCAGCACCGGGTGTCCCATAGCCCTGGGGTGGGCGAGTCAAATGTCCCACCCAGATAGAACGGCAATATTGAATGATTATTTGACTGACTGTCACCTTCCAAAACTGTCCCAGGAGGCTCTGGAGGATCTTAACCGAGAAATAGTCACGGATGAGGTCCATCAGACCATTAAAGACCTCCCAAACCACAAAGCTCCGGGCCCGGATGGGTTTACTTACCTATATTATAAAACCTTCCTGGGAGAACTGTCACCTCATTTGACACATCTTTTCAACCTTTTTATGAAGGGTGAGGACATCCCAAATACTTTTTTACACTCTTACATAACTGTCATCCCTAAAGTGGGTAGGGACCCCATGGAATGTGCGAGCTATCGCCCTATCTGCCTCTTAAACTCCGATCTCAAAATATTCACCAAACTGTTGGTGGACCGCCTAAATAATTGGCTTCCACAGCTGGTCCATAAAGACCAAGTAGGTTTCGTTCGCTATAGACAGGTGGGGGACAACACCCGAAGGATCTTAGATCTGGTGGAGGTGGTAAATAGGGAGGGAGTGGAGGCACTTCTCCTGGGACTAGACGCGGAGAAGGCTTTCGATAGGCTGGATTGGTCCTTCATGTTTTCGGTGTTGGGCCACTTCGGCTTGTCGGGACCATTTCTCTCAGCACTGCGGGGCTTGTATTTTCTCCCTGCGGCGACAATTCGCCTCCCTCATGCGCACTCCAATCCCCTGCCCATCCGAAATGGAACTAGGCAGGGCTGTCCTCTGTCCCCTTTGCTATATGTCCTAAGCATTGAACCACTGGCAGCACATATTCGACTCAATCCGGACATTATGGGGGTCAAGGTGCGGGATAAATCCTTTAAAGTAGCCCTATTTGCAGACGACGTCCTGTTGTCCCTGACTAATCCCGTCATTTCCCTACCAAACTTACACGCAGTACTTACTCAATATGCTAGACTCTCGGGTTATAAACTTAACTCCGACAAAACAGAGGCCTTGCCGCTCAACATCCCAGAAACTAAATTACAGATCCTTAAACAAAATTTTAAGTACTCCTGGCGTTCAGATTCTCTACGATATTTAGGAGTCAAAATAACCCCCAGTTATAAAACATTATACCAAGCCAATTTCCCGCCCCTGATACGCGAAGTGGAAAATAGTCTGAAAAAATGGTCATCATTACAGATTTCTTTTTTGGGTAAAATTGCTACAATTAAAATGTCGGTTGTCCCTAAATTTCTGTATCTGTTTGAAACACTCCCGGTGCGGGTTCCCCTGGGGGTATTGAAAAAAGTCCAATCAAAGCTCCTGCAATTTATATGGCACTCAGGAAGGCATCGCATCCCAGATTCAGTACTATATACACCACGTACAAAGGGGGGCTTGTCGTGTCCGAATCTTAAGCTTTATTACTATGCCGCACACCTGCGCAGCCTGGCGTCATGGACGACTCTGCCGGCTTTTAACAGGTGGACGGAGATAGAGAAGCTTTGGTTGGCACCTTTCCACCCTAGCTCGCTAATATGGGGACGCCCTAGTGAAACCCCCTCCAGAGACCTCCTGGGCCCGATGGCATTTACAAGAGAGGTGTGGCGACAGTGTAGAATGAAGTTCCAGCTGGCCTCACAGTCTTCCTTGTTGACCCCTTTCTTGTTCACACCACACTTGACAAAGGGCATGAATCCGGGGGTGACGGGGCAGTGGGCGAAGGCGGGCCTCTACTGTTTTCGGGACGTGGTTAACCCGGTTACGCTGAAATTGAAGCCATTCTCGGATTTACGATATCAATACAACCTACCCCTCCATCTATATTCCTCATATCAACAGATATCACATTTTTTCACAGACATTATGGGACAGGTGGGGGTGCGTCGTCCCACAGCATTTGAAACCCTTTGTTCTGGCAGGACCACCACCAGGGGACTGATCTCGGCCATTTATAACATTCTGATAATCGGGGACTCACTGGAACCACTGAGGCATTCATACATGAAGAGGTGGGAGGGATGGGTTGGACGCCCCCTTTCAGATGCACTTTGGTCAGTAATATGGGCTAGGACATTTAGGTCCTCAATTAGCACTCTTTATAAGGAAAATCAAGTAAAGATCCTCATGACATGGTACCACACACCAGAACTCCTTCACAAATTTAACCGTACCTATCCAGACGTGTGTTGGAGATGTGGCCTTGGGGGAGCTTCCCAATACCATATATTCTGGACGTGCCCGATCATTGAAGGCTTCTGGGAGGAGGTGGAGTCCCTGATTGGCAGATTGGTGGGTGGTAGTGTGACCAGAGATCCGGTAGTCTATTTGCTGAATGCCCTTCCATCGTCTCTAAGCAAACCTGAACTAAAGCTTTTACTTCATGTCCTTACTGCGGCCAAGTGTCTAATTTCACTGTTCTGGAGAAGGGTAGCCCCGCCCTCAGTCTCAGATCTATATGCCAGAATAAAAGATGTCAGGAGTATGGAAAGGCTCACAGCCCAGCTCCATAATACAATGGATAAATTCACAGTGACATGGTCTCTTTGGGATGCCCTTGTGGATACCTGCCAGGAGTAGGGTTGGATGTAGGATTGGAATGTCTGATATTCGGGACTTAGACTGGTTTCGGGGGGTACCTTCTACCTTCTATTTGACAATTAGAGTGTTAACGATATAGTCCATCTATAGGCATACTTGTGAAATGGTACAGCTATTCATGTAACTGCATGTCAGTGTGTTATTCTTTTCTTTTCTGTTGTACAACATGTTAAAAAAACCTTTTTCAAAAATAAAAAGTTGAATAAAAAAAAAAGAATGATAAAGCAGAATACTTCTGTGGTGTCTTGTGTTTTCTTTGGGATTTTATACTCGTTTTCTCTTTGTCAGATTCTATGCCGCCGAACTAGTGTGTGGGATCCAGTTCCTCCATTCTAGGGGCGTCATCCATAGGTAATTACTTTCTACTTCTCTAATACTTTCTTCTTAAAGGGGCGTCTCATAAATACAACCATTTTCCATGAATCCTTTTAAAGGGAACCTGACAGATGATCCCTGCTGCCCAATCTGTGGGCACATGTATGAGGCGCTGTGTGTAATATCAGCCAGGTATGTCTGACTCTGAACGCTGCGGCATTTCAAAGAGAAACAAACCTGAGAAGCGTCTGTAGTGTGGATGGCCAGGTGGATCCCCAGCGGCTTCTCCCTGCTCGATGGCCAGGTGGATCCCCAGCGGCTTCTCCCTGCTCGATGGCCAGGTGGATTCCCAGCGGCTTCTCCCTGCTCGCTGCCCTAGATTGACAGGTCTCTGCCTATACACGCACATAGCAGAGCGCTGTCTCGGGGCCGCAGCATTTCAGTCAGACATACCTAGCGGAGTCAGACATACCTAGCGGAGATACTACAGCATGAGCCGGATACATGCTGCCCGTGGATTGAGCATGTATCAGCTGACAGGTTCCCGTTAAGACTTATGGACGTCTGCAGGACCTTGTCTATGCATGAGAGCCATCATATAATGCCAGATTTCTTCTGCAGCATCCAAAATATCGGGCCACGGATGGTTACAACAGCTGATAACCAATGGTTAGAGAAGCTGGATGTGTGGTGATCGGCCGTCATTCACATACGGGCTCAGTCCATGACACAGACTCTTTATTCAAGAATAAATCCCTATTATCAGCAGATAAGAATAATGAACACTGACTTTATACTCACATTTGTTCTCTCTCCCAGAGACCTGAAGCCCGGAAACATCCTGGTGGCTGATACGGGCCATATTAAGATCACGGATTATGGTCTCGCTCTTGACAACATGCGCAGAGACCGGACAGCCACCAGTTGCGCTGGGACCATGGGTTACATGGGTTATATGGCTCCTGAGGTGAGAACAGACTTTTACTTCTTACTTATAAAATATATTAATAATTTTGTATTGATTGCTATTGGAGACGGTAAAATGTAATGTTATACACAGGATGATATAGGGTGTGTATCAATATGGTGACATACAGTGTGTAGCACTACTAATAATGATTCTCTATGGCAGATGCTGGACAAGGAGGAGTATAACGCCGGAGTCGACTGGTATTCGCTTGGCGTCATCCTAAGTGAAATGCTGCTCGGAGATTGTGCATACCATCCCACACTCCTTGATGACTCCGGCGCCAAGGACATCATTGAACAGGTGAGTATGTTCTTGGTATAAGACTCTAGTATAAGGCCAAAGTCACATTTGTGAGTGACTCGTGCCATGTCGGGTGATGCGATGCGAGACTCGCGCGGGTTACTCGCAAGTGTTACTCCAACTTTAGAATTACAATGTTAAAGGGAATCTGTCAGCAGGTTTTTCCTATGTAGTCTGAGAGCAGGATAATGAAGGGGCAGAATTCCTGATTCCAGCAATGTATCATTACTGAACTGCTTGGTGCCATTTTGATAGAATCTCTGTTTTCTCTTATGTAGATGTAGCAGTTGTCAGAATGGTAAGCTCTGTATAACCCCAACCCACACCCCTGATTGGCAGCTTCCGGTGTACATTTTGAAATGTCAGCCAGCTGCCAGTCAGTGGTGGGGGGCGGGGGTTACATTGATTAGCCTGACTGGCCTGCACATGAGACCTAATCCGGCAGATAAAATACTGATTGTAGTGAAACTACAGCACACAGCTTAATAAGTGCCACATGCCTGAAATCAGGCTCTCTCACCCTATATTATGCTACTCATGGATTAAGTAACAAAAACTTGCTGACAGATTCCCTTTAGCAGTACCTGACATGGTGATTGTAATTATACACAGATTCAGGCTAGGTGCAGACGAGTATATGAGAATTTGGACCAGTCACCTCCACATATCGCACACATGACCGGCTTCTGCTGCAGCGCTGTGTACTCTTCCCAATAACAATTACCTTCACGAGCTGCAGCCATTTATGTGCACTATTCTGGGCCGTGAATCGGAGCAATGTAATGCAGGCTGAGATATTATTCTAATGGAAGGTCGGAATGAGCGATAAATCATTCATCTGAACAGTCCTATTGAATAACAGCTATACTCACCACTGAACTGAATAATGGCCCCTGGGGATGATAAATTTTGAAGATCGTCATCCGGTCCACAGCCCTGATAAAGAATATAGGAAAAAAATTGGTAGTTGAAGTATATAATATCGCTATATAAGAAAACGATCATGTTAAAATTAGGTTTATAATGTAGACAGATTGGATGTTTTTCATACTGTAAGAGAATATAATCTCATATGTATTATTATAGCGTATATTGTCAAACATATATCAACACTGTAAGTGTTTATGTATGTTATTAGGCTGTGGCATATATCATAAATGAATAAGTGTATACCTTCCATCAATAAGGGGCTTATTTACAGTAGTGCTGATGGATTGTTATTGTTGCCCTTAGGGATACGGCCCGGCGTGCGCGCACCACACAAAAAGGACGCGCCCGCCCGCATGCGCTGCGCGTCACGGCGAGCGAGTTGCCGACAGAGAGGGTTGGCATGGCAGCCGGATAATACATCCGGTTTCCCTGCTGGCTCCGTGTCATGTGACCGCTGACCGCACGTATGCGGTCAGGTGGCAGATGACGCGCTCGACAGGCGACGGACTCACGTGAGGTGCATCATGGGGCGGGACGCGCCCACAACATCTACCTGGGAGCGCGCAGCTGTGCCTGCTCATGGGGTCAATAAAAGGTGTGATTACAACACTTCACGCAAGCCTCCTGATGAAACCAGAGCGGTGAAACGCGCGTAGAGGTATAGGTGGCGGCTTCCAAACCACGTGGTGACCAGTATATGACTAACGCAATGACTTCAGGTATGGACTAAAGACAGGCAGTGGCAGTACATAAAGACACAAGAAGGCTACTTGCCAGAGTGGGGACCATTTGATATCTTGTCAGGGTATATGTACCATCTTGGATTTAATATGCCATTAACATGCCATTAACATCATGGGTCCCATTTGATGCATAGGAAGCTTATTGGTGGTTCATATATGGGCACGGTTACGTATATGACCTATGCATTATTTGGTACCATTAAACTGAAGTATATATGAGTCGGTTACTCTTTCTATGCAGGTTAAATAAATAGAGGATACCCCTCAAATGGTTCCAGGGTGATTTATAGACATATACATAGCAGGCTCAACAGAACCATTAGCTATAAATGTGGGGTCAGTCACTTGACTGTGTGAGTTCTACATAACTAATGACATCTATTCTTTGATCCCAGTGTGACATATGGTTGTTCGAGGCAAGAATTATTATGTCTCCTTAGATACCAGGGGTCATATTGATAATATTTTTCATGCCAGAACACTCTGGTGCGACATTGAAATCAAATATGTGCTAATCCTGCATTATTGTCCACATTTACTGGAGTCGGATATATGACATTTGAGGTGCTGGTCACCATCTGCCTGGAAATCGTCACCTTATAACACATGTGCGGCTATACTATCATTCCCTGTTGTTCACGAAACTGTTGTCCTATATGTATTTTGGAAATATATTATTAAAACACTTTGAGCAAAAATAAAATTCACTTTTTCTGATTAAGAGACTATGGATTCCTGTATCATTATTGTAGGTTAATTGAATAACATGGGTTAGTGTACAATCTGATCACACATCAATGGCACACGTCCAATGTATACGCTCAAACGTCCAATGTATACGCACACACTTCCAATGTATACGCTCACGCTTCCAATGTATACGTTCACACTTGCAATGTATACGCTCACACTTGCAATGTATACGCTCACACTTGCAATGTATACGCTCACACTTGCAATGTATACGCTCACACTTACAATGTACACGCACACACTTCCAATGTATACGCTCACACTTCCAATGTATACGTTCACACTTGCAATGTATACACTCACACTTGCAATGTATACGCTCACACTTGCAATGTATACGCTCACACTCCAATGTATACGCTCACACTTGCAATGTATTCGCTCACACTCCCAATGTATACGCTCACACTTCCAATGTATACGCTCACACTTCCAATGTATACCCTCACACTTCCAATGTATACGTTCACACTTGCAATGTATACGTTCACACTTGCAATGTATACGCTCACACTTGCAATGTATACACTCACACTTGCAATGTACACGCACACACTTCCAATGTATACGCTCACACTTCCAATGTATACCCTCACACTTCCAATGTATACGTTCACACTTGCAATGTATACGCTCACACTTGCAATGTATACGCTCACACTCCAATGTATACGCTCACACTCCCAATGTATACGCTCACACTTCCAATGTATACGCTCACACTTCCAATGTATACGCTCACACTTCCATGTATACGCTCACACTTCCAATGTATACGCTCACACTTCCACTGTATACGCTCACACTTGCAATGTATACGCTCACACTTGCAATGTATACGCTCACACTCCCAATGTATACGCTCACACTTACAATGTGTACGCTCACACTTGCAATGTATACGCTCACACTTGCAATGTATACGCTCACACTTCCAATGTATACGTTCACACTTGCAATGTATACGTTCACACTTGCAATGTATACGTTCACACTTGCAATGTATACGTTCACACTTGCAATGTATACAATCATCTCCATGAGTCCTTACACTTCCATTTTCTCACAATCTCCAGTCTTCTAAGCATCATTTACAATGTCCTGTTTTGGGATAAGAGCAGTAGAAATCCATTGATTGCAATCCCTCATCACTACACATTGCTAATATTTACTATCACAGCAGACGACTAACAATGGAAGCAGCAATCAGAAAGAAGTGATCACTCTGTTATAATCTTTACTGGAGCAAAAACAGCCTGAAAAATGCTGATAAAAGCGGCACTCACCGCTGGTAAGTGAGATAGACAGCACTTTATTGTGGTCGCATCATGAGGAGAGGAGACAAAAAGATGTAAGAGACGTTGTTTCGCTGTAATTATGCTTCTTCTGGAACCGGAAGAAGCGTAGTTAATGTGAAACAGCTGTCACTTACATTTTTTTTCTCCTCTCCTCATGATACGTCAACAATAAAGCGCTGTCTTTTTCACGTACCAGTGGTGAGTGCCGCTTTTATCAGTCTTTTTCAGGCTGTTTTTGCTCATTTATTGTATTGCTTTATCTGAAGCTGAGACCACTATATCTGTAATCCGCTAGTCATGTTTGCTTGAATGCATCTCTGGAGGGTGTTAGTTGCAGCTAATCTGCTTTATTATTTTATATTGGACATAATCTTTATTGGTCAGATCTTTGTGTGCTGCTCAGATCACAGGGTTCACTTACTAAATCCTAAATACATTTCTCATTTTCAGCTCCTCCAGGAAGATCCTGTCCAGCGATTGGGAGTCCATGGTAACATCCGAGGACATCAATTCTTCCAGCGCATTGATTGGGTCTCAGTGGAAGCCCTTAGGATGGACCCACCATACATCCCTGTAGTAAGTATAGTGTTACCTGGTCTTGAATTATGATAAAACGCTTTAAGCCTGTTTCACACGTCAATGAAAAACACAGACGTTTTTTACTGACGTGTTAAAAATGCCTATGTCTCTCCATGCGCCGTGATTCATGGCACACGTGGGTTGTCCATCTGCAATCTGTGATACGTGATCCGTACTCCGTGATTGCACATGGACATAAACTCACCTGCCCCCGTTCCTGGTGTTCGTGGTGCTAAATCTCTGGCTCTGCTGCATCCGACCGCCGCTGTGTCTCTCACCTCTGTAGCTACTTCCGGGTCGGCTCTGGCTACATACATGAATATGCATGCCAGTAATGAGCCAACCAGGAAGCAGCAAAGAGCAGCTGCCGAACACAGCATCACTGGAGAAGGTGAGTTGAAAATGCTTTTTATTTTCAATCCCCACGTTTTTCTGGTACCTTTTAAACGGACAACACCATAGTGTGGACCGTGGGACATCAGTGATGCCAGAAAAAAACGGACATGTCTCCATGCGGCAATCACGGACACACGTGTACGCCGCACAGAGACACGGTCAGTGAAAAATCACTGATGTGTGCGCAGCCCCATTGATTATAATGGGTCTGCGTAGGTCAGTGATTCTGGAACCTATAAAAACTAGCACATACGTACCAGAATCACTGACTTCTGAAACATTAAGGAATACCTTATCTCCCCATAGTGACTTCTGAAACAGGCCTTATATAGAGCCTGTGATCACATCCTTTATTGTAAGGATTGTGTCAGCACAGAATGGATGTACAAACCAAGTACATGCGCTCTGTGCATCATCTTGAGGCCAAATATTTAAATGCACCTTCTCACCTGCTTGTTTTCCATCTATCTCACCCTTCTCTAGCTCTAGGAAGCCAGAACTATCAATCAAAGAAAAGGGGGAGGGTGGAGATAGAGGGAAAATATGCAGGGGGCAACACGCACTTATGTGTTTGGCCACACCGTGGGTGCACCAAGCTAAGATGTCAAGTAAGATTCACCTCAGTCTTTAGTCTCAATTCATTTTTTTTATCTTATCATGATAGTGCTTTAAGGTAGGGGAGTTTATCTTCTAGGACACGGGTTCCCAACCTGTGGCTCAGGAGACGTGTGGGTGCAGAGCCCAGGATGTGCCTCACTGCCAATTTGGGGCATTAGTGCAAGTTTTAGCAAACAGCTATGAATGGGTAACAGGAGATTTTGGCATCACTAATTTGATGGATCTAGGAGAGGATGTCACTAATCCGGGGAAGGAAGGAGGTTAGGTCATAACCCTTTTGTTATTTTCTTGCAGCCAACTAAGCGTCATCCCAGGTTCCGGCCATTTAAGCTTGAAAAGATCGAAGCGGCAGAGGCTCCATTATCTATGACACCAGAGGACCAGGCCATGTTCAGAGGGTTTTCATTTGTCAACTGGGAAACCCTCAACAAGACACCAGCTCAGTAATATCAGGGCATGCCGTGATCCTGAGCCTCCAGAAGACCATGCAGAGAAGACCAGAAGATCGGATGTCCACGACCACCAGGGACCTCCACATGGATGAAGACTTCCATTTCTCTAAAGGCACCGGACTGGGATGAAAGACACCAGGAGGACCAGAGAAGAAGCCAGCAGATCCATCCAGCAGCTGGCGGTAAGTAAGCGCCATAACACCTGCGCCTCACGTCATAGGCATGTGTGACGCTTTTTATACTTACCAGTAAGTGGATTTCCCCTGCTCAGAATAGCACAGCTTCTAGTGCTGTCCTGGGCAAGGGGGAAATACAAAGGTGAGTGATGGCTGGCTATGAAGGGGAGATGAGGAGGCCGGATTTTTTTTTTTTTTTTTTAAATCATAACATCTAAGCACATGCCTATGATAGTTTTACATTTACTGGTAATTAAATTTTCTTATTCTTATGACAGATCTGTCATGGGTGATGAGGAAAGAGGTGAGTGATGGCCGGCTATTAAAGGGAGATGAGGAGGCCGGATTTTTTTTTTTTGCGGGTTCACATGTCCTGTAGTCATCCATTACCACGGATCTGTTTGCAAAAACGTTGCGCAAACACAACATTTTTTTTTATTCATTGTTCTGTTTAAAACATGTGGAGCCTATGGACAACGGATCCATAATGGATTGCTATTTCTCGTCTATTTGTAATGGATACGTTGTTTTCTTAACGGATCCTTTACAAATGCTAATACAACGCATGGTTAAATAGGAATCCGTAAACGGATCAGTTGTCTGTTGACTCCCATGTTAAAAAAAAAAACGGATCCGTTCTAACAGATGACTCCAGGACATGGGAACTTAGCCTAACCTGTGTGACTATGTGATGTCACTGCTGTCATATCTATAGTGGATGTATATTATGTCTCACTGTAAATATGATACAATGTACACATTCTGATACAATTTGCTGTTACGTGTCGGCATTAACCTTCTAAGCCCAAGGGAAGGGCCGTCCTCCAGCCATGGTTCCCTAGAGGTTTCCTCCACAGGGGGTTTTCCTCTCCTGAGCGCTGAAGGATGATTCTTCGTGAGTCGGAGGTTTGCCATTTTCAGTGTCTTTTTCATAGTAATTGGCGGCTTCTAAATTTCAGACACTGAATGAAATAATAATAATAATAATAATGAGATTTGTAATAAAATGTTGTCCATTTCACATCCAATAAAAGTGTTTTGTGCGTTTCTTTCACAATCTTGGGCTGGTGGGATTTTCTTGGGAGTCAGGGTCCATCATCTATGCCCAAGCCATGAAGCCAGATATAAAGTCGCTGCATCTTTAACCCTGTGCTGGGAAAGAAAACGAGCAGAGATCACAAGTGCAACTGCACAATTCACACAAGATCTCACACATTCCTGGGTTCAGATGATGGGGGATTGATGAATATTGTTGAAAATTGTATTAATATATTAATATAGTCATGAAAGGTGATTTAGGCCACTTTTTACCACACATGACAGGATTAACGTGGCGCTACTTGTTCGTCATAAGACAAAAAATAAACTTTTCTATAGGAAACAAACTAATGATTTTATGTGGGTCGAGTATAGGGCACAATTTTATAAGGAGAGCCGCTCTCTGCATTGTACTATAATTTTTAGGGACATTATGTGGATTGCACTTTTATTTGTGGCACTATAACTAATAGACTATGATTTATACAGTCCAGTATTTGGGGGCGCTCTGTGCTGTTATATGCTAGAGGATCCCCATAATCTGCCTTGCCATTCTCCAGCATGCCAACACACATTACCTGAATAACTGACCATTAATGAGAAGCCTCCTCCTCACAGCTACACGGGTGGAGAAATGACGGGAGAACGTGTTTTGTGGAATCCACTTTTGGAACTTTACCATGGGTCTAAAAGAAGAAAACTTATGGCTGGTGAATCAAGATGTAAGAAATATATTACAACCTGGCTTGGTTCTGTGGGTCTACAATATTATCCAAATGAACCAGTAAGGCTCAGTTCACATAAGCAGTGAGGCTTCTGCCATATCTGTCATATGGAAACCACTTTCAGCAAACACTTAGAAAGAAGTACATTGCTGTCCCCCAAGATGTCCATAGCTCTGATGGGAGTAATAGAGCTACAGGCTGCACTGTTTTTTCTGTCAAGTCTTAGGGGCATTTTGCACACTACGACATCGCAGGTGCGATGTTGGAGGGGTCATGTCGAAAGTGACGCACTTCCGGCGTCGCACTCGACATCGTAGTGTGTAAATCCTAGATGATATGATTAACAAGCACAAAATCGTCGTAATAGTATCATCGGTGTAGTTTCTGGGAATTCCATAATTATGCGACTGCGACAGGTACGATGTTGTTCCTCGTTCCTGCGGCAGCACACATCGCTGTGTGTGAAGCCGCAGGAGCGAGGAACATCTCCTACCTGCGTCCTGCAGCTCACGCCGGCTATGCGGGCGGCTGTTGTTCTCTGATATCAGCCAGCAGCAGGTTTCCGGTTTCCTGCATTCGGTGAGGTGACAGCGGAGGGTTCGGTGACCTCTCATGGTACTCTCTGTGATTTGAGGTCAATAATTAATTTGAAGAATGTAATGAACTGTAGGAAAACTGGAAATTTGCTTGAAGAGAGGCGATACCTTGATTGCAGAGGCCAGGTGTGAACAGTAACTTGCTGATAGCTTGGTGTGGACATCACACCCTGGCAGGACGAGATCCCTCCAGCTGATCCAGTTTTCATCCTTCTCCTGAATGATCCTCGAGGATGGACGAGGACGAGAATGAGATCAACAGAAGATTATTAACCTTCACCCTGGAGATCATCTCCCTGCTGAGCGGAGAGGAATACAGAATAGTGAGGAAGACACCGGGGGACTGTGTGACTCCCATCATCCATCTCCAGGAGTCAGGAGGGCGGAGCCGGAGCCGGAGCCCGGACCCCATCACAGCCCCTCCCCCGATACATGAGAGGAGCAAGAAGAGGATCCTAGAGCTCAGCAACAAGATGATTGAGCTGCTGACTGGAGAGGTTCCTATAAGGTGTCAGGACGTCGCTGTCTTTCTCTCCATGGAGGAGTGGGAGTATCTGGAAGGACACAAGGAGCGGTACAAGGAGGTGATGATGGAGGAGCAGCGGTAGGTGACATCAGATGGATCCAGGAGGAGAAATCCCCCAGAGAGATGTCCTCGTCCTCTGTGTCCCCAGGACTGTCCAGAGGAGAAGCACAATGTTCCGGAGACTCATCAGGGAGAAGATCTGACTATAATTAAACTGGAGGATGAAGAAGATGAAGAAGCAGCGATGACGAGGGAGGATCAGCCGAGTGTGAGTGACGGGAAGGAGGAGAGTCCAGGAGAGGTTTCCACAGAAAATGATAGTACGAGCTCTGAGGAAAACGTAATAATGCCTGGTTATAAAGCAGAAGATGAATATATGACGCAGCACTCTTCAGGTGATAAACTCCATTTCCTCCCAGGACTTCTCAGTACAGAAGTATCATATAATTTCCCGGATAATGAGGAAACTTCTTCTGACCAGTCTCTGAGTGCTGCCACGATTCAACGTTTAAAAGAGAGTCAAATATTTTGGTGTGATGAGCGGTGTACAAAAAGCTCAGATCACAGAAGAATTTACCCAGGGGAGAAGCCGTATTCATGCTCACAATGTGAGAAGCGGCTATGCGGAAGGACAGAGGTGGGCGGGATGTTTACGTCCCGCTCATCTCCGCCCCTCCGCTTCTATTGGCCGCCTGCCGTGTAACGTCGCTATGACGCCGCACGACCCGCCCCCTTAATAAGGAGGCGGGTCGCCGGCCAGATCGACGTCGCAAGGCATGTGAGTCCATGTGAAGCTGCCGTAGCGATAATGTTCACTACGGCTGCTATCACAAGATATCGCTGCTGCGACGGGGGCGGGGACTATCGTGCTAGTCATCGCAAGCATCGGCTTGCGATGTCGTTGTGTGCAAAGTGCCCCTTAGGAAATTAGAAAAGAGACGTTTCAGCACAGTTGTGACCCCCCATTAGCCAGTGAGTCTGTAAGATTTGGTGATGCAACAACTGTAGAAAAAGACCTGAATCCCACATCCCAAAATCACACTTTGATGTAAAGCCGCTAGGCAAAAATTATATACCTGAACATGAGGTTCTTGGTTTAACTTTCCTTCCACAGTGAGGTTCGCAGTGACGTGGCAGGGGCTTCACACAGTCTGATCAGAATGGTAACCCAAGAACCTCATGTTCAGGTATTTAATTTTTGCCTAGCGGCTTTAGATCAAAGTGTGAGTTTGGGATGTGGGATTCATGTCTTTCTCTACAGTTGTTGCATGTAAGATTTGGTGAGTTACATGAAATATAGAAACAAGCCATTATAGTATCAGCCATATAAATCTAATATATAAAGCTGTGTGTATGTGTGTATTTCCGCTAAAGGAATCCGCACCGTTGCATTTACAATCCCGAAATTTTGCAGACTATGTTTTGACAGAAAAATTTAACCCCGTGCTTTACAGTTAGTCTCTAAAATCCTTCCGCCATTAAACTGAATGGAGGTGGGAGCTATAGGAACAAAATAAACTGTTAGTTGAAGCTTATGCGTGAGGTTATATGATGTCGGTGGAGAGATGGATAGAGAGACAGAAAGAAACAGACAGACAGAGACAGATGGGAAAAGAGACAGACAGCCGGGCAAAGAGACAGCCGGGCAAAGAGACAGCCCTGGAAAGAGACAGCCGGGGAAAGAGACAGCCGGGGAAAGAGACAGCCGGGGAAAGAGACAGCCGGGGAAAGAGACAGCCGGGGAAAGAGACAGCCCAAGACAGACAGAAAAGATACAGACGAGGAAAGAGATAGACCAAGACAGACAGACACACACATAGAGACAGACACAGAGATAGAGAGAGACAGACAGACACAGAGATAGAGACAGATAGACTGATACAAATACAGACAGAGATAGAAATAGTCAGACAGAGACATAGACACAGACAGACAAGGAAAGAGACAGACAGACAGCGACACACAGACAGAGACTGGGAGAGAGACAGAGAGACAGTTACTATCCCGGGCAATGCCCGGGTACTACAGCTAGTTAGAATATAAATTCATGTGTGGACATAGTGCCGATGCAGCTACACTGGGACCAGAGGTGGAGGGAGGAACATGGCAGCTGGGCAGATACAGATTATAATGAGGCAATCTGGCCTATAGCCCGTCGGACTCAGGGTTCAGATGGGACCCATTGCCAGAGCGCCTTCATTGCACTCTTTTTCACCACAATTAGTAGTGCATATCCAGCAATGATAGGAAAGTGCACAATCAGGGAAAGGGAGGCAAGTCATAATCCAGGGCCTTATAATGAATTTGGAATAGGAGGAGGACAATGAAGGGACTTTTAATGAATTGGAAGGGGGCACAAGACACAATATTGAGACATAATGAATTGAGGAGGCTGTAAAGGACAATAACAGGACTTATAATGAATCAGGCAGAGGTAACAGGACAATACTGGGACTCAGGGGTTTAACGATTGTGGTCACAGGAATCCGAACCGCAACTGGGTCTCGGGGTACAGGGCGTCTGACTACCCCAGCACCTGCTTCAGCTGGATCTGCGTACGAGGACACGTATACACCTGATATGCATTGTGGCCTAGAGACCTGTGAGGTCCCTACACTGCAATATGCCGGCCGCCAATTAAAGATATGAATATTCATTGCTCCCCACTCACCTCTTTGCACTGAATCCAGGGCTGAAAGGTGGACAGGATTATGGGCATGGGGAGCAGTGAATATTCATGTTCTTTAATAGCTGCAGGAAACCCGCTGCTGAGTTTTCACATGTGCCACTATTAAAGAAAATTGATATTTACTGCTCCTCACACCCATAATCTCAGGCATAGGGAGCAGCAAATATGTCAGCAGCTGACGGCGGTGTAAGTGGGTGCGCATGACAGTGACATCATGCACTGCACCACTTACACGCTGAGGTCAGTTGCTAGCATAACAGCATCAGAGGATGACATCGGGGGAGCGGCAAGAAGGTGAGTATAATTGATTATTTTTTTACTGTGTGCAGTTTGATAGGTGATCATATGTACCAGGATGTGGCCAGGATGAGGACATATACCAGGACTGCGCTATGATGGGGACATATATACCAGGATGGGGCCATGATAGGAACATACATACCAAGATGGGGCCATCATGGGGACATATATCAGAATGGGGCCATCATGTGGACAAATACCAGGATAAAGATATATATACCAGGATGGGGCTATGATGGGATATATTTATTAGAATGGGGCCATGATGGGGACATATATACCAGGTTGGGGCTAGGATGCGGACATACATAACAGGATAGGGCTATGATGGGGACATACATACCAGAATGTGATTATGATAGGGACATACACCAGGATGGGGACATATATACCAAGATGGAGCTATGATAGGGACACACATACCAGGATGGGGCGATAAATGCCAAGTTATAGCCATGATAGGTGCTCATACACCAGGACGAAGCCCTAATGGGGATATCTACACGGCCGTGTTTGGAGTTCGTGCTGTCCTAGGCATTTTCAGGGTAAAGATTATGACATCCACATGACTATATCACCAAAACCACTGTCAATACAGTAATACATCACCAAAACCATCATCAGTACATGAATACATTGCCAAGCTTAGTACAGCATTCAAGTATAGTGTCAGCTTGGCCCATATACAATTGTATTGCATTGACTTACAACTCCCAGTATGTCCTTAACAATGGTAAAGAAATGCTGGTAGTTGTTACCAGCCATCATTAGACTGTGGACCATATAGGAACCATAATACTGATTAGTCGCAGGCAGTAGCTTTATTAAACAAATAAAGAGTAACTTAACTTTTGGAAGATATGGTATATGTTTAAGTCCATTAATTCTAAGGTGATTAATAGGAGCGGAGGTGTACTCTGTAAGAAGGGTCAACATGGGATGGGACCTGAGACCCCCACCAATTACTCAAAAGACCTTTTAAGTCCACAGCTCAAGAGACAGGACTATGAAATTCTACTCAAGGCATCCATGCTGTTTGCATGCTCTTCTTTCTCCTGAACTGTGATCTTCTAAGCAGTCTACTCAGAAGGGGCCTAAAACATGAAAAAAAATCCCAAAAGTTTAAATATTCTTTATAGCAGATTTCTCAAACTTCAACGTTATCCCTCTATGTGATAGTGAATTGTGGCACCCCAGTGGTCACGGGAGCCACAGTGGCATGGTTCTCCTTACCAGAATCAATGCTATGCTTGGAGGCAGTGTGGGAACCTCTCCTTGTCAGGAACATCACATCCAACATCTCCTACTCCAGGCCAGCAGGGGTAGCTCATAACCTGTTTTGAAGGGAGTCTCTCTACATGCTGACCTGGGGGAAGTGTTAGAGTGAACAGGAAGGAAGTCAGGCAGAACAGTGTTGGCGAGGAGAAAGAGCAGTCGCTGATTGAGAGCTGCTGTGTGAGCTTTCCGGGACCAAGCGATAGGACAGGACACCGGAGTCCTCATCTACTGGGTGCCAACGGCCCAGTAGCAAAACCCAGAGGGCAAGACATTCTGCATCCTTGGCCCACCATAGTTCCAAGATGCAGCAGCAATATAGAACCCGGGATCGCAGTAATACAAGCGTGTCCCATAACCGGTTCACGTTGCCCGTCACAGGGGACAGTCATCTTCAAGTAGACAAAGAGTCAAGGTCTTAAATTACATAAGTCTCCTAAGAGACACTAATATAAAAATGCAAATAAAACTTAACATTTAATATCTCGATTAAAAAGTGAACAGGGTCACTGAAGAACGTGACATACTAAACACAAAACAGAAAGATACATCTGGTATTTGATTACAGCCCCACACACATCATCAAAGGGTGTATTAGCACACCATCCCATCCAATACCCAATGTTTAGGCCATTCAGGAATCAAAACCAATGTATATGGCACATTAAAATGTCCATACAAGCACCATGGACATAGAAACCCAAAGTTTGACCCCTACTGTACTGTTCTAGGAACTACCCTCCTCACTCAGGGGTTCCCTAAATAGAGGGGAAACAGGTCTCACCAACAGTAAGCGGGCTATATTTATGCAGCAAACCTGAAACCCGATTTTCCAATATCAAGTATCCTTGTATCCTTGGTTTGTTAATGCATTTCAGGTGAAAGAACTTCCATCAATATAAACATGAACTTCTGACGCGTTTCATTAATATTCCTCAGGGAAGTCAGTAATCCAAATAGAAGGGTTATACCACCATCATAAGGGCAGGCATCCCCGGTGGAACCCCAGTGCTGGACCAAGAAACAAGTTCTATAAGTCCTGGTGCTAGGCCATATCAATTGCCCATTCATGAACGCACACAAAACACATCCTCCACATGTATTCAATTAAAAAAATATTGATATTTACTAAGGTTGATATTAACTACGTTTCTGCTACTATAAAGTAGACAAAGAGATAAAGGGACTCTGTGTTGCTCCAGGCCACAGCGGCTCTCACCAAAAGCGCATTAAGGAAGGCCTCTAACCCGCAAGGCAAGGAGAGATCCACGCTGCTTCTGGGCTGACTGGACCACAGTAAACCTGGACCATAACATCGGACCAGTAAAGGTAAAGAGGAAACTACCACCTTGTGTCGTCCAGTTTCTGTCGGCGTCCCAGCCCTGCACCCCACTACAACCCTCACAATCCTCCTGGGGCCCACTCCGCCTGTGGGGAGTGATTACACCCGAGCTGCACTACTATCAACCCCAGCAAAGAACCCTGCAGCGGCGGCTAATCCCTGGCCGCATAGTACAGGTGGCGTCACGAGAAACTTTTCCCAATACCCCGCTTTCCCCACCATTACCTGTACGCCTCCGGGCAACGTAACCGGGCAAGGCTACCCCGTGACAACAAACACAAAAACCTGAGCTGAAACAATGTTCAGTAAACATGCAACATTAAGCATGTGAATTGCAGCCTTAAGACTAGAAAAAACCAAGGAGAAAAATTGTATGAAAAATACCCTGAATATAAATAAATAAATTGCAAGTGCTTAATAACAGGGTACTTAGTGTATACATTTTTGCAAAAAGGTAAAAAGCTGTCTCACCTCGTCACGGTGTACCCATCTGAGACAGTCCCTAACCTACTGAAGTTAAAAACATTATCAATACCAAAGGTATTTACCCCGTGACAACGCCTGACCCGACCCGAAACGGCCCGGCGACGAGTAGGTTAACCACCTGCCCCTTGGGGCGCTACAGAATAACTTTCCGATCTCTGGGGGTCCGACTGCTGTGTGCCATGACCCCCAACAATCGTGTGAACTAGGTCTCTCCTGAATATAGTGGAGATCAATCATCCACACCACTGCTCCATTTATTCTAAGGCCGGAGTCACACTTGCGTTCGAAAAATCGGTCCGATTCTCATGCCTGAGAGTAGGATGAGCTTTGTCCGAGTGTTGATCCGTGTGCAATGCAATTGCAATGCGAGTCTGTGATTTTTCTCATGATAGCAATCCGTATTTAATCCGTATGTGATCTGTTTTTTTCTCAGCAGCTATTAGTCATTACAGTCATGTACAGGAGCACTTACTGTGTTCTCTGCTAGCATTATATCCATAAAAACGGATGTCACTAGGATAGCCCGTGTTACGTCCGTGCGACATCCGTTTTTTTCTCGCACCCATAGACTTGCATTGGAGATTCTCGCGTGAGAAACTCTAAAAATCGCAGCAAGCTGAGAAAAAAAAAGCAGATCAGAGCTGCCTCATGGATTAGCATTGGTCCGAGTGAGAATTTCTCACATTACACTCGTGCGAGTCAAATGCAAGTGTGACGCCGACCCTAACGCTAAAGATCAGCAGAGCGCTGCACTAGTCACTCCCATTAAGAATGAATGAAGCGGTAGTGCGGATGATCGACCTCTGTTCTGGTTCTAGGAAAAACTGGGGGACACAGTGGTCAGACCCTCCAGTGATTTGAAAGTTATTCCCAACCCCTAGGATAGGGGATAAGTTTCCAATGTGAGAAAACCTCTCTAAGGTTTTTCACTGACGTGTTAACGCATATGTCCCTCCGTGTGCCATGAATCATAGCACGTCGGTTGTCCATGTGCTATCTGTTATCCGTCATCTGTGATAGCACATGGCAATAAACTCACCTGTCCCCGCTCCTACTCTCCGTGGTGCTGAACTCTTCGGCTCTGCTGTGTTTCCGCCTCTGCTGCAGCTACTTCCGGGTCATGGTGTCGTGCATAACTGAATATGGATGACAGTAATTAGCCAGCTCCGAAGCAGAAGACAGCAGAGGCCGGAGACTGCGTCGCTGCAGAAGGTGAGTATACAATGCTTTTTATTTTCAATATCCGTGTTTTTCTCATACGTGTTTCATGGATCACACCATAGTGTGGTCCGTAGACATCAGTGATGCCAGAAAAAACAGACATATCTCCGTGCGGAGCACACGGACATGCGTGTATGCCGCACAGAGACACGGTCAGTTAAAAATCACTGATTTGTGCGCACCCACACTGACGCTGCAGTCATATTGTGTGTACACCCACACTGACGCTGCAGTCACATTGTGTGCACCCACACTGACACTGCAGTCACATTGTGTGTGCACCCACACTGACACTGCAGTCACATTGTGTGCTCACCCACACTGACGCTGCAGTCACATTGTGTGCGCACCCACACTGACATTGCAGACACATTGTGTGTGCACCCACACTGACACTGCAGTCACATTGTGTGTGCACGCACACTGACATTGCAGTCACATTGTGTGTGCACCCACACTGACATTGCAGTCACATTGTGTGTGCACCCACACTGACACTGCAGTCACATTGTGTGCTCACCCACACTGACGCTGCAGTCATATTGTGTGCGCACCCAAACTGACATTGCAGTCACATTGTGTGTGCACAAACACTGACGCTGCAGTCACATTGTGTGTGCACCCACACTGACGCTGTAGTCACATTGTGTGTGCACCCACACTAACACTTGCAGTGCTACTCTGCTCCTCCAATGTCAAGGCATAAGTGCAGAAATGATAAGTGATTTTAGACAGCACTTAAGTGAGCTTTACACACAGCGACATCGCTTGCGATGTCACTAGTGAAAGCACCTGCCCCGTCAGTTGTGCGTCACCGGCAAATCGCTGCCCGTGGTGCACATCGCTCGGACCCGTCACACATACTCACCTGCCTAGCGACGTCGCTGTGGCCTGCTAACCGCCTCCTTTCTAAGGTGGCGGTTCGTTCAGCGTCACAGCGGCGTCACTAAGCGGCCACCCAATAGAAGCAGAGGGGCGGCGATGAACGGGCATATTATCCAGCCCACCTCCTTCCTTCCTCATTGCGGGCGGCCGCAGGTACGGTGATGTTCCTCGTTCCTGCGGCGTCACAAATAGCGATGTGTGCTGCCGCAGGAACGACGAACAACCTGCGTCCTGCAACAGCAACGATAATCGGGATTAGAACGACGTGTCAACGATCAACTCTGAGTAATTTTGTTGTTGTTCGACGTTCCTGCGGCAGCACACAACGATATTTGAGATTAGAACGACATGTCAACGATCAACAATAAGGTGAGTATTTTTGATCGTTTAACGGTCGTTCGTGTGTTTCACACGCAACAACGTCGCTAACGAGGCCGCATGTGCGTCACGAATTCCGTAACCCCAACGACATCTCGTAAGCGATGTCGTTGCGTGTAAAGCCCGCTTTACTCTCACTAAAGGAACTCTGTCAAATAAGACGAGGGACTGTCTTTAATATGGAAATAGGAGAGTGCACCGCTGCACCAAGACATCGGTCGCACCAAGGGTGCACAAAATCATCTGCATATAAAAAAAAAATATTAAGTTAAACCTGTATATGCCAGAGCGATGTCCCCTATATAAATGTGTATGCAGATTAATTGGCATTTTGGAAGTATAAGACTGCTTTAAAATGTCATTGTTCTTAGCAACACATTGTCCTGCGTCTCCCAAGACTTCCCTCCTGTGTCGTCTCCTGCAGCACAAACTGAAATGATGCCCTTACAGGTAATCTGTTTCCAGGATTTTGCTCCACCATCTGAGAGCAGCATAATGTAGGGACAGAGACCCTGATTCCAGCAATGTGTCACTTACTGAGCTGTTTGCTGTCATTTTAATAAAATCAATGTTTTCTCTGCTGCAGATCTAGCAGTTATACAGAGCTCATGAATATGCTGGACTACCTGCATCACGCCAAGTAGTCCTGTAATGATAATCTACTGCTGATTAAACAGTGATTTTATCAAAGCTACACTAAGCAGCCCAGTAAGTGACACACCACTAGAATCAGGATCTCTACCCCTACTTTATGCTGCTCTCAGATTAGGTGGCAAAAACCTGGTGACAGATTCCCTTTAAGACTAACAGTGTGAATATAATGCCCTTCACTAAAGAGTAACCACCCTAAGTAAGCCCTGGGCTGTGCCCAAGAATAAATAATTGCCCATCACTATGTTCCCTGCACAAAAAATGACCCTACACATCTACAGTATACGGCCTCCACATTACTCTGTCATATAACATATTCCCACTACTCTGTCCCTAGTGAAATATGACAATCACACTGTCCTCCCCACTATGAATTATACTCTCCACACCTCACTCACTTATAAACTATGTTCTCCACTGTCCCCATCACTCCATGCAGCCCCCACTTTACTGTCCCCCTCATGTTGTCACTACTCTATAATGAGTCTTATGCTTGCATTCTGCATACCAAGCCCTCCCAGGCTCCTAACTGCGCACTCCCTATGCCACCCCTTCTCCATACCAAGCCCCCCCCATACTGAGCCCCCTCATGCTACCCCTGCTCCATACCAAGCCCCCTCCATACTGAGCCCCCTCATGCTACCCCTGCTCCATACCAAGCCCCCTCCATACTGAGCCCCCGCATGTTGTCACTACTCTATAATGGGTCTTAGGGTATGACTGCACTTTGCGTTTTTACCTGCGTTTCGGCAGCGTTTTGAGCTGCAGCGTTGTCATGCCAAAATGCATGTTTTGGTTTTCCATGATAGTCTATGGAAAATGATGATTTCCTGACCGCACTTTGCATTTTAAAACGCTGTGTTTAATTTGCATAATTTGTGGCAAAAAACATGCGTTCAAAGAAGCAGCATGTCAATTGTTTTTGCCATTTCTGCAGCGTTTTGCTAACATTGAAGTCAATGAGAAATGGCAAAAACAAAGAATCTTCAAATTACCAGCGTTTTACTTGTTTTTTAGCTCCAGAACCAGTGCGTTTTGGACTTCAAAAACGCATGCTTTTCTGACATTAAAATAATGGAATCATATGTCCCTTTACACACACACATAATCCGACAATTAAATTAAAGAAAATTATGATTTTATTGCTATTTTAGCATTAAATATTATAAAACCGCTTTAATTTCATGAAATATAACTTTTTTCTTTATTAATTCACAAAATATAAATGTATTGGGTTTTTTTCTCTTTTTTCATTCTGTTTGACTGTGTAAACTTTATTTAGCAGTGTCTTGATGTTCAAAACGCATCTGTCAAAACGCAGGTGGAAAAGTGCTGAAAACGCAGCTAAAACGCGGTAAATACGCATGCGTTTTTAGCGCTAAATTTCTGTAAAATTCAACTTTGGCTAAATCAATTAAGGAAAAAACGTGCGTTCTGATGCTTATGCTTAACATTCTGCATACCAAGCCTTTCCAGGCTCCTAACTGAGCGCTCCCCATGCCACCCCTTCTCCATACCAAGCCCCCTCCATACTGAGCCCCCTCATGCTACCCCTTCTCCATACCAAGCCCCCTAATGCTACCCCTTCTCCATATCAAGCCCCCTCCATACTGAGCCCGTTCATGCTACCCCTTCTCCATACCAAGCCCCCGTCAAACCAAGCCCCCTCATGCTACCCCTTCTCCATACCAAGCCCACTCCATACCAAGCCCCCTCATCCTACCCCTTCTCCATACCATGAACCTCCCATGTTATTCCTTTTCAATAGCGTGCCTCCTCAGGCTACCCCATCTCCATACTGGGCCCCTCCCATACTACCCCATTCTCCATACCATGCCTCCTATTCTCCATACTACAACCCTATTCGCTATACTGTGTACCCCCTCATTTTCCATTCTGTGCACCACCCTCATTTTCCATTCCCACCATTCTCCATGATGCGCACCTCAATCACCCCATCCTCCAGGCTGCACACCCCCTTCATGCTCCATCCTGCATGCTGCGCATGCCCTTCATGCTCCATTACCCATGCTGCACACCCCCATCATGCTCCATCCCCCATCCTCTATGTGGCGCCCTCCCATGCTGCTTGTTTGGCGCTATCTTCAGCTGTAAAGCGCTTACCTGCTTCAGGCTGCATGCTCTTGCGGCTGCATCTCTCATCTCCTGTCCTCCTCTGTGCGGCGCTACTTCACGCTGCTGTGACCTCTAATGAGTGAGCGCATGGCCGCACATCAGGGCAGGGAGCTGACTGGAGTTCCGCTGACCCTGGAATTGCCGGCGCACTCACAACTTAATTTATATTCGCATCTGAGACACGAATATAAATAATTGAGGCGCCCGCCTTTGTCCTCCAAAAAGATGCCGGATTTAATAGAGTTTAGAGGAGGGAAGAAGATTTACCAAAAAAAAGTATTTTTTTTTTAAAATTTTTGGTGCCGCTTCCTGGACGGTGCCGCCCTAGGAACCGGACCTCCAATGCCTAGTGGAAAATACGGCTTTGGACATAGACCAGGATGGGGCCATAATGGTGACTTATGTACTAAGATGGGACCATATACACCAGGATATAGCCACAATGGGGTCATATACCAGGATGGATCCATAATAGAGACACATACTAGGATGGGGCCATGAAGGGGACATATACCAGGATGGGGGACTTATTTACCAGGAAGTCTTCCAGGATGGGAGACACTAGTACAGGATAGTTCACTATGGTGATATCATACTCTATGTGTAGGGGGGGAGGGGGATAGGAGCATCATACTCTATAATGGCCATGAAAAGGGTATCATCGGTGAGAATAATAAAGGGGTTCAACAGGGGCATAATAACTGTGTATATACCACAATACATGTCCCTTTCCTTGTTTATAAAACTTGAGAGAAATTATACTAGCTACTCCGCTAAATATGTTTTGGTGAGGAGAGGGGTGAGTTCAAATAGAACTTTTACTTTGGGGCCCCGTGATTTCTATGTACGTCCCTGGGATACAGGATAATAGATGGCGTGACCATTCTTCAGTTTATTGACTGCAATTTAAATTAAAAAACATACGACCAAAAGATGATAGAAAAAAACAACTGAAAAGAAGCAAAAAAAAGTCACTTCAGGACAAACGCCTTGATTTGAAATTTGAGAATTTTCCTTATTTTAATTTTTTTATTAAAAGTTATATATAGATGATATCATGCTGCCACCTAGTGGAGCTTTTCAGTCCTGCATCACTGCATTTGTGAGAAAATGTTCAAAATACAGTATGTCACAGTTCTTAGCAGCATTAAGAAGCATGATACTATGATAGACAGGGCCGGATCCAGGTTTTTGTGGGTCCTGGGCGAAGAAGTCTCAGTGGGCCCTATGCACACGCACATACACAGATATGTATACATACAGTCATGCGTACATATTTGAAGACAAATTCACAAAAATATATAAACAGACATAAATATTTACACAGTCATATACACTGACATACATAGATACACATAATACAGTCACACACAGACACATAGAGATATATTTAATATGGGGAAGGCGGCAGCAGTCACCCTAACAGCCTCACTCCCCTCCCTCACTTGTCTCCCGTCCAGCTCCTCCAGAGAATGTGTTTGTGTAAAGCGTGCTGCGTGATGGCCATCACTAACAGATATGGCCACACAGTGAGCACCGATACTGCTGTATTTACATCACAGGAGGGGCTGGGGGCTACAGCATATACATGGCAGGAGGGGCTGGGGGCTACAGTATATACATCACAGGAGGGGCTGGGGACTACAGTATATACATGACAGGAGGGGCTGGGGGCTACAATATGTACATGACAGGAGGGGCTGGGGGCTACAGTATGTACATGACAGGAGGGGCTAAGGGCTACAGTATATGCATCACAAGAGAGGCTTTAAAAATGGAAGAGTGGCCTGAGTTCATCAGTCACACCGAGGTTTTATCCTGCCCGGCACCCATCGTTCTCTCAGAACGTGTCTTCAGTGCTTCTGGTGGTGTCCTGATGGATAAGCGCATCCGGTGGTCCCCTGAAAGTGTAGACCGCCTAACTTTCAGCAAGATGAACAAGTCATGGATCTCCAATTATTTTTTTTACCCCTGTCGCAGACTGTGAAGACTAGGCAATGGTGTAGTTTTCAGTGTGCTGCATTGATCTCACGTTATTACAGTCTGTGACAACTTTGTGGTGTCTGTCCCTAATTTTTTTTAAGTGTGGAGACTCCAACTTGTGTCTTCAAGTTGGGTGTTGTCTGTATTGGCAGGGGTCTCAGAGCACAAGCCCTACACCTAACTTAGAAATGCTTGGCCAGACCTTATTGTAGGCCCTGTCGCAGGCATCCATGCTGCACCATTATACTATTTGTACTCTGGGGCAATTGATGCCACTTTTCCTGGTGTCTGCCCCTATTTAGAAATGTGGAAACACCAAGTTGGGTCTCCAAGTTGTGTGTTGCCTGTAGTAGCAAGGCTCTCAGAGCACCAGGCCTACACCTGTCACTCATCCACCTCTTAATTTTAACTTAACCCTCAACTGGTGAGATGAGGTGAGGTGGGGTTTGCCACACCCCAGGGAAATTCTGTTCAGCAGGCATTCATTGGAAAATGCTGGTATGAATCATTAATGTATTACAGTTTCCAATACTTGTGGGTGTCAAAAATTTGTTATACTGATGTGTAATCAATCGCCAATAAGAAAACAATTAAAACAAACGTGATCTTTGCATTTTCTGTAAAAATTAGAGATTTCTAAACACTGGGGTATAGGAAGCCCCAAATCACCAGTTGGGTGACAAAAATCCCACCTCACCAGTTGAGGGTTAATATGAAGCTGTAAATGCTGGCCCAGACCCTGTCTCATGCATGGCACAAGCCTGACTGCGGTGCCATTATACGATTTGTAGTCTGGGGTAATTGCTATCACTTTCCTGGTGTCTGCCCCTAAATTTGAGAAATGGGGATGAGGACTCCTCATAGACTCATAGAAGGGTGTCCGTGTGGCTTTTCCTGTAGCAGTAGGCAGGCATGCAGCTACCTTTCACTAATCTAACTCTCTTACTATCCTTAAGGCCGCTTTCAGATGTCCATGTTTCAGGTATGTGTGACACCCTTTTTTAACACGGATGTCACACGTACCCATGTTATTCTATGGTGTTATTCACACGTCTGTGTTTTCCCACGGACCGTGTTGTCCCGCACGTACACATGGAGACATGTCTGTTTTTTCTATGGCAGCACGGATGTCACACGGCCCGCATACTGATGGAATCCGTGTGACATCAGTGTGACACGTACTGGAGAAAACATGTCTGTGAAATAAAATGCTTTTCTACACTCACCTTCTCCAGTGCTGATGTCTTCAGTCTGCTATCACTTGCTTCCGACCCCCGCTCATTATGTTCATTGCATATGCACTGCACCTGTAGTCCGATGTTTTATCGGGTTGCACTCATCCAGGCAAAATTCAAGTGGAACCGTACCCTTAGGCCTTGGTTCCACTTGTGTTTTGCACAGATGAGTGCAAGTCGATAAAACATTGGACTGCACTAGCACCAGTGCAAAATTATGGGGCAGTGTCCATCTGCGATTGATTTCTCATACCATATCGGCATGAGAAAAGAATCACAGCACGCTGTGTTTGGTGGTAAGTCTCAGCTCATACGCATCCATGCAAGTCTATGGAGCATGTGAAACATTACAGTGCACTCGCATGTCATCTGAGTACAGGGCAATATACACAGAGACATGCAGCAGAGGAGATGGGGAGACAGTGCTCCCTCCATCTTTTCCGCAGCTGTGATCCGATCGCAAAATCGAATCATAGTCGCATGACCCACGGCTCACACTCGCAGCAGAGGATCATTAGCATATCGCGTCAGAGGCTATGCAGAAGTGGAACCGAGGCCTTAGGCTGGAGTCACACTTGCGAGCATTGCATCACCCGCACTGTCTGCCCGCTCTCTTGACAGGAGCAGGTCAGCTGCATGTATTTCTATGCAGCTGACCCTCTCCTGTCAGGAGAGCGGCCAGCCGTGCCAGGTGATATGATGACAGTCACTCAAATGTGTGACTATGGCCTTATCTTTTAGCACTCTACATTTTTGGCACTTTTGGCAACATTTAGGCGTCATTCAGGAGTCCATTTTTTTTCTCACAGGCATGAAAAAAAATAGATTTTCCTCAGTGTGTGATCAGTACACTAGTTTTACCATCAGAGTTTCAACAATTTGTTTCATATGCAATAACAGCTGATGGAGGCTGCTCAAGCTTCTCCCATCAGTCAGGTGCTGAGTGCTGTCTGAGTTTTGGGTTCATGCAGACGAGGGTATAAATCGAACATGTGCTATCCGACCTTAGCACCCGGACAGCACACTGACCCATATTATTCAATACAGCTGTTCAGATAAATGATTTTCCTCTCAGTACAACCATCTGTGAAACAAAGATCCCAGCGTGAACTACTTTTGGGTTCAGTTCCACTTGCGTATTGCACGGACGAGTGCAATCTGCTAAAACATCGGATTGCTCTGACTCTAATGCAAAACTAAGAGGCAGTGTCCATCTCTAATTGAACTCTCATGCCATATCGGCATGAGAAATGAATTGCAGCATGATGTGTTTGGCAGCGAGTCTCAGCTCACACGCACCCATACAAGTCTATGGGAGCGTGTGAAATATCGCACTGGACTCACATGTCATCCGACCGCAGTGCGATGTACACAGAGACAGGCCGGGGAGGAGATTGGAAGAAAGTGCTCCCTCCCTCTTCTCCATAGCTCTGATACGATCGCATCATAGTCGCTGGACCCTAGATTGACGCTCGCAGCAGAGGCTGTGCGCAAGTGGAATCATACCTTTAGTTGGATTTATGGACCTGAATTATGCATTAAATGACTGGCTTCTCCTGCACTTGTCCAATACAGAGCTGCACTTAGAGCCTGTCATGTCTGCGATTTGTCTTTCATACGCTCGCCTGCAGACAGCCTATCTCATACCAATACATTTGAATGTGGGATTTTGATCCTTGACTCAGATTAAAATTGGACAAGTCTCCACTATATCTTCTGTCCCTGAAAAACAACATTAGAACACATGTGTGAAACACGGGCATCTGAATGAGGCCTGATCATGATTAATCAAGATTTATTGCATTTTTCTAAGAAACAAAAAACACAACAAAGTAAAACATAATAAAACTAGACCGTGCAGGGTCTAACCGACGGTTACAGTCACATACCTCCCAACTTTTAAAGAAGGGAAAGAGGGACAAAGTTTTTTTAGGCCACGACCCCCCAACCACACCCATTTTACAAATGGCCACACCCATATCCACTCCCCATCTACACCCATCCAGCAAACTGAACCTGCAGAAGCTGTCCGTGATCGCTCTGAGCCACCACAGATCAGCAATGTGCAGAACAGGCAGGGAGTAAACTACAGGGTGTGCAGGCGGCTAGGACCCAGGAGGAGAGCTGAACAGGTGTGCAGGCAGCTAAGACCCAGGAGGAGAGCTGAACAGGGTGTGCAGACAGCTAGGACCTAGGAGGAGGGCTGAACAGGGTGTGCAGGCAGCTAAGACCCAGGAGGAGAGCTGAACAGGGTGTGCAGGCAGCTAAGACCCAGGAGGAGAGCTGAACAGGGTGTGCAGGCAGCTAGGACCCAGGAGAAGAGCTGAACAGGGTGTGCAGGCAGCTAGGACCCAGGAGGAGAGCTGAACAGGGTGTGCAGGCAGCTAGGACCCAGGAGGAGAGCTGAACAGGGTGTGCAGGCAGCTAGGACCCAGGAGGAGAGCTGAACAGGGTGTGCAGGCAGCTAGGACCCAGGAGGAGAGCTGAACAGGGTGTGAAGGCAGCTAGGACCCAGGAGGAGGGCTGAACAGGGTGTACAGGCAGCTAGGACCCAGGAGGAGAGCTGAACAGGGTGTGCAGGCAGCTAGGACCCAGGAGGAGAGCTGAACAGGGTGTACAGGCAGCTAGGACCCAGGAGGAGAGCTGAACAGGGTGTGCAGGCAGCTAGGACCTAGGAGAGATGAACAGGGTGTGCAGCTAAGGGTATGTTCACACATCAGGTTTTGCTGTGCGGCACAATCCGGCGCCTTGCGGGAAAAATGCATCTGGGGTTTTTTTTGCCGCCGGGTGTGGTTTTTCCCTCATAGACTTTTATTAGCGCCGCATGTACTTGCGTTTGATCCGGTTTTTGCCTAATGCGGCAAAAATAGTCACTCCGGCGGCCGCACAGGATGCAGAGAGGAACGTTTTTTGCCAGCGGCAAAAAAATGCATAGCTCCGGGTGCGGCGCTGTGCGGCATGGTGCATAATGAAAGTCTATGCAAGCCGGATTCGGTGTCATGCTTCAAACGCCGGAAGCATGTACCGTATCCGGTTTTTACTTCTGCGCATGCCCAGAAGTGATATAAATTCATTGCTTGTCAGAAAATCAATCACTCGCTCTCAAACTCTCTCACTCACTGACTGACTCACTGACCTATTCACTCACTCTCACCCACTCACCGGCGCAGGGCTGCACAGCTGTCACACTGCTCCGGCAGCTTCTCCTGATTTGAAAAAGCCGGCCGCTCATTAAACAATCTCGTATTCCCTGCTTTCCCCGCACACTGGCGCCTATGATTAGTTGCAGGCAGAAACGCCCCCACGCTGAGTGACAGCTGCCTCACTGCAACCAAACACAGCAGCCGGGGGGCGGGTCTATATTGTGCAGTAAAATAAATAAAAGAAAAACGGCGTGCGGTTCCCCCCCAATTTTGATACCAGCCAAGATAAAGCCACACGGCTGAAGGCTGGTATTCTCAGGATGGGGAGCTCTACGTTATGGGGAGCCCCCCAGCCTAAAAATATCAGCCAGCAGCCGCCCGGAATTGCCGCATCCATTAGATGCGACAGTCCAGAGACTCTACCCGGCTCTTCCCGAATTGCCCTGGTGCGGTGGCAATCGAGGTAATAAGGGGTTAATCATGGCAGGCGTCTATGAGACACCCCCAATGATTAACCTGTAAGTGAAAGTAAATAAACACATACACCCAAAAAAATCCTTTATTTGGAATAAAAGACAAAAAAACACCCTCTTTCACCATTTTATTAAAATCCCCAAATATCCCTCCAGGTCCGGCGTAATCCACAGAGGTCCCGCGACGCTCTGAGCTCTACTACATGAAGCTGACAGGAATGGCAGTAGAACACCGCCTCTCTCTATCAGCTCCACGCAGCAACTGAAGGGAGTCGCGCTGTCAGCGGTGATGTCACTGAGGTAATGCCGGGTTGTGTGCGGTGAAGATAAGTGCAGGGTAGTGCCGGCGTGTGCGGTGATAATGCGTGCGGTAGTGCAGGGGTGTGCGGTGATGATGCGTGTGAGATAGTGCCTGCCTGTGCGGTGATGATGCGTGCTAGGTAGTGCTGGCATGTGCGGTGATGATGCGTGTGAGGTAGTGCCTGCCTGTGCGGTGATGATGCGTGATGGGTAGTGCCGGCGTGTGCGGTGATGATGTGTGTGAGGTAGTGCCTGCCTGTGCGGTGATGATGCGTGCTGGGTAGTGCTGGCGTGTGCGGTGATGATGCATGTGAGGCAGTGCCTGCTTGTGCGGTGATGATGCGTGCTGGGTAGTGCTGGCGTGTGCGGTGATGATGGGGTCTCTGTCTCTCTCTCAGCATAACAAAAATAACAAAAAAAAAACGGATCCGTCGCATCAGTTTTTTCACAATTTGAGACGGATCCGTTGCATCAGGCACAAACCGGATTGTGCCTGATTGGAAAAAACTGATGTGTGAACTTAGCCTAAGGCTGCTTTCACACATCCGGTTTTTGCCGTGCAGCACAATATGGCGCTCTGCAGGAAAAACGCAACAGTTTTTTTTTGCCGCCGGTTGCGTTTTTTCCTGCATAGACTTACATTAGTGCCGTATTGTGCCGCATGGACTTGCGTTCAGTCCGGTTTTTGCCACATGCGGCAGATTTAGCCGATGCGGTGGGCGGATGGAACGGTGCCTGGCATGTTTTTTTGTTCAACAAAAAAACTGCATCGTGCCGCATCCGGCCGATGCGGCGTGATTTGCAATGCATGCCTATGGACGCCGCATGCGTTTTTTTCCACTGCGCATGCTCAGTAGCCTGCCGCAAGCGGCAAAAACAGGACG
Organism: Anomaloglossus baeobatrachus; assembly: GCF_048569485.1. NCBI lineage: Eukaryota > Metazoa > Chordata > Amphibia > Anura > Aromobatidae > Anomaloglossus > Anomaloglossus baeobatrachus. Next base: position 124,930,022 of record NC_134355.1, on the reverse strand, counting down.
GGCCACATGTAAAAAACTTATGCAAAGGATGCGGTTTTGTCGCCGCATCCGTTGCATAGGTTTCAGAGCCGGATTGGCCGGCTCTGCAAAACCGGTGGTGTGAACTTAGCCTAAGATGCAGTAGCTCTGCCAGGCAGGGGATCATGTGGACGGTAGCTGATAGAAGCATTGGCAATGCTTCTATCTTTGCATGTTACCAGCCAGTGCTGTCTGTGCACCTGCAGGAGAGGACACAAGTGGTAAGTACACACTGTCTTCTCCCCAATGTCCTGATCTACCGTGTGCCTGCAGCACTGAGAGGCAAACACTGCACACACGATAGATCAGAGAAACAGCTGGAGGAGCACAGGCTCTGGACCGGAGGGGAGGGAAGGGGAGGGAATCAGCGCTGGGGACATTCATTACCTTAGCAGCAGCAGCACAGAGACTAGCGCGCTCTGCTCTGTAATGCTCACCACACGTGTTAGGATGGTAGGAGGGAAAAGCAGCGAGGCGGGGAGAGAGTGGGTGGGCGGAGCCGGGATAAAGACCTCCCGCCCGGGGCAACGGGACAAACAATGCAAAGCGTGATAGTCCCGCTGTATCCGGGACGGTTGGGAGGTATGATAGTCAGCATAGCGGTGTGGTACATGAAGCTTACATGCATTTGACAATTATTAAGTTCAAACTCAAAAGAAGAATAAATGCATACAATAACGTATTTAGGCAACCCAGCGGCGCCTTATCATAAGGATAGATCACCTGCAGGGTGGCAGCCAGTTCACCAGGAAAATAGATCAATGAAAGCTCAAATCTCAGCTGTTTAACCTTTGTAACACCAAAACGTAGTGAGCTCCATCTGGCAGTTTTCTTCCTTTGCACTATTATTTTTATTTCATGGACTCTACAGTAAGAAAATGCCTGGCGAGTACTTTGGGGTCAGGGAGGAGCTTAAACTTTGGAATGTTCATTTTTGTCTTATTTTTCAAAAGGGCATACAATGAAACACTCCCTGCTGACGAATGTGAAGCCTGGTTCAGCAGAAGAATGAGCACTTCTTTTTTCCTTACATAGAAATTAAAGGGAACCTGTCACCAGAATTTTCGCTATTAAACTAAAGGTTTCCCCTTCTGCAGCTCCTGGGCTGCATTCTAGAAAGGTTCCTCTTGCTACTGGCCCCCCTTTCAGACCTAAATAAACACTTTATAAAATCTTACCTTTTGGTATGCTAATGAGCTTTGCTGGCCACGGGGGCGGGCTGTATTGCGTCCGTTATTCCCCCTCCTGCCGCTATTCGCCATCCCCAGTGTTGATGGACATAGATAAGGCCGCCGCTCTCATGTTACCCAGTGCTCCTGAAGTCTCGCGCATGCCCAGTGGCACTATCGCGGGACTGAGCACTGTTCAAATCGCGAGCGCCGGTGATCTTATTGCACAGGTGTGAGATTATGGGCGGCTACTTGGATGACGCTGGTGATGACAATAGAGTAACATGGGTCAGAGTGGAATGCGATATTTTTTTATTGCATTCAACTCAGGCCGTTTTACTCGCCTTGTGTCCTTGCTTGATAGTTCAGGGTCTGACTTCCTTGCCTGGTGCCCGACATCACACAGTGAAATAAAACAATGATCTTCAACACCAGCCCTCAAGGCACAACAATAGATCGGTGTCTTGATCACCTGTACAATACTAAGGAAATCCTGAAATCATGATGCTGGTGGGCCTTCAGGACTGGAGCTGAGGATCACTAAGCTAAACGGCTGGTACTGGATAGGGAAACAGCCGAGAGAAGCAGAAGCTTTTTATGTGCTCTAATTACACCAATTACTTGCAAATGCAGCAGCAGATAAAAGGTGTTGGTAAATTAATATTTCAAAGACTTGGAGGCCCATATATATATTATATATATTATATATATATATATATATATATATATATATATATATATATATATATATATATATATATATAAATAAATAAATAAATAAATAAATAATGATTGCTCTTACTGACAGATTACATTTATACGCATCATACCTCAATCTATACAGCATTCGATGAAGCATGCAGCAACACTGTATGAAATTAGATATATGGAGCTAAAGTTGGAGGATTATGCTCCTATGTGGTTAGTACTGCTACTAAAACAGATGTGTACTGAGCTCTTATACTAGTGACCAGAGACTCAATATAAGGGAAATAAGGGAAGAGTCACACTTGCGTATGGCTTCTGTGTGTGAGCATCGGATGCAATATGCTAATGACCCTCGGCTCAGGCTCTGCTGCAATTGTGGTCCGAGTGTCATGCGACTGTGGTCCGTTCCTGAGATCAGATCACAGCTGCAGAGGAGAGGGATGGACTAATCTACCTATCACTTCCATTGTCAGCCTGTGCATATATTGCATTGCACTTGGATGACATCTGAGTGCCGTCCGATGTTTCTCTTGCACCCATAGACTTGTATGGGTGCGAGTGACACGGCTCTTGCAGACAATCGCAGCATGCTGCGATTTTTTTTTTTTCCTCAGTCCCTTTAGGGCTGAAGAAAAACTCGCAGATCTGAGCTGCAGCATTGTCTTAAATTGGGCAGAGTGCAATGTGACATTTTCTCGCATTGCACTTGTGCGAGTCATATGCAAGTGTGACTCTTCCCTAACAAATACAATAACTCCTTTCTATCCTTGTGATCCACTGATAACATTCCAAACTGTATCAGAATTCAGAATGTAACAGTGCGATACAAAGACCATCCTCGGCACCGCTCAGCAATTTGCCTTTTTTTTCTAAAATTACTAGGACATTTGCGCTATACAAGGATTTCACATGTAAATCGAATTACTGAACGGATTTGACGTCACATATTTATTGCATGACTCACAGCCCCAAAATACATTAAATATGAGTGGCCTGTCATATCCTTGTTACCATAGGTTACCGTTGACCTTGTTGCTATAGAGATACCACCTGATTTCCAAAACTGCCTTAATATTATGCAAGTTTTTCATTCATACCACTTTAAGAATTTGTTTTGTTTTGTTTCATGTTGGTAATCTCCTGATGTGTACCTTTTATCCAGAGAGAGTCATGGCCACCATACTTAGATGGACCAAGTTGCTGATGACCTGGCTGGGTCTGAGGACAACACAGCCTAAGGCCCCCTTCACACGTCAGTGATTCTGGTATGTATGTTGCTGTTATACGTACCAGAATCACTGACATACGCAAACCCATTAAAATCAATGGGTCTGCACACACATCAGTGATTTCTCAGGGACCGTGTGTCCATGCAGCGCACACGCGCGTCCGTGTGTTACGCCCAGAGACATGTCTATTTTTCTACAGCACCACTGATGTCACACGAACCACACAGTGGTGGACTGGACAAAACATATCTATGTGAAATAAAATTAGTTTCTATACTCACCTGTCTCCAGAGATGCTATCTTCGGCGCTGCTGTCACTTGCTTCTTGGCCCGCTCATTATGCGTATGAATATTCACTGCACCGTGGACCCGGAAGTAACAGCGCGGGAGACATTAGCACCAGCGACAGCAGCGGCGTGGACAGGGGAGTAATTCCTGATCTCCATGTGCTATTCCATGAACACACGAGTGTCAAAAATCACGGCACACAGAGGACTATACGCAACTACAACATGTCAGTGAAAAACTTGTGTGTTTTCACTGATGTGTGAAGGAGGCTGTATACTCACTTCCAGTGCCGGCACAGTTCCAAATTATAAGAGGCTGCTTTACTCTCCCCTCTTTCTGACAATTCAGACATCTGGAGGGTGTAAACAAACTTCCACAGAACTCACTCCCTCTGGATGTCAATTCCGCAATTACATCCTTAGGACAGGACAAAAGAAGCCTGGAATTGTATGAAAAAATGTTAGCAGCGGGTTAATCAGCGTGATGTCCACAGCGAGCAACAGAGAATATTCATTTATTGAGAATTAAGAACATCCAGCTTACAACATGAGAATAGGATCAGTCTGGTTTCTGGGAGAGGGAGAGAGAAAATCTGCTGCGACCTTCAGCTTCCAGCTCCACACTAGAATACACACACTGGGAGAAGGAGGAGGAACATCCTGTCTGTGAATGAGGACTTTTTTTTTTGTTTGTAACTTTGTTAACATCTGAACAATATGCATGCAGACATAAAATCACATCATATTAAACAAACAATAGTTGTTGCAATACATACAGATCAATATGCATTAGGCCAACAAAAAACAATATCATGTGAGCCCTGGGAGAGCCAGTGCCAGTACCACTAGAATGATGCCGACACCGGAAGTGAGTATATAAGTGTTATGATTTTACAAGGTGAAAACATACTGATTGAGCAGTGGTTGTCTGAGTAGTGGACAACCCCTTGAACTTGAGTGGCTGAAAGTCAGAAATTACAAGCTCTGTCAGGTCTATGAGAGCCGGAACAAGGCTCTAATAGACTTGTATTGAAAAGTGTCCTCTGGCGTGCTCGATGAAACACTGGAGCAGCCAGAAGGTAACACACTGCCTAAACCCCATACCAATAAAAGGTGAAAATGGAGGAGGGGGAAGTATAAGAGAAGGGGCAGGGACCTTAATTAAAAGCATCACCCAGGGGTTAAAAAGAAACAAAAACGCTGAAGTGATGCTTTATCAGGCTTTAATATTTCTATTTTTGCAAGCTTTGCCTGGGACCCTAGATTTCCAACAATTGTGAATTTTAACTTTACCATATCCTTAGTACACAGGTGAAGCAAAAAAATTGGTAGAAATTGGGAAGTATTAGGCTATGTGCGCACGTTGCCTTTTTTTGTGACTACAAAGATGCAGCGTTTGTGTTTTTGGCCACTAAAAAACACACAAACGCACCCGTGGTAAAATACGCATTAAAAAATGCATGCGTTTTTGTGCTTTTTACCGCATTGTCTGCCGCGTTTTTGTTACTGAGTTTTTTTCCAATGCATTGCATGGATGAAAAACTGGCAAAAACGCAGAAAGAATTGACATGTTGGTCACCACAAAAACGCACCTAAAACAAAACTGCAGTGTGCGGACAGCAAAAATGAAAAATCATAGACTTTGCTGGGGAAGCAAAGCCATGCAATTTTTAGCCCAAAAACACACCTGAAAGCCATGTAAAAAGGCCGCGAAACGGGGCACATCCAGCATTGTATTAGGGATAGCAGTAAGATGACAAGCTTTAGGCATTATGATGAGTACTTTTTGTGTGGCGATGGAGAGATGCTGAACATATGTAGAGACAAAGATCTGGACACCAAACTGTAGAGGTAAGAAGTAGCTTGAAGAAGCTTTTATGGTCTATCTCAAATGCATGTGAAGAAAGAGAACATCTACCATCCGACACAAAGTCACCTGTGACTCGCTTAGCGGGACTAACCAAATTTTTAAAAGAAAAACTGTTCCGGCCTGGAATTGATATCTGGCCGGACGCCAGTCCCCATATAAGTCTATGGGGACTAGAATCTGGATGTTAAAAATGGTGGTAGAAAAGATAGAGGGATTAAGGTAAGTGCGCTATATTTAGCAAGCCTCCAGCGTGGCTGTAACGGCTTTCGGGCCGCTCACTTTTTCTGGGGCCACTCATTTACTTTCAGGCATATTCCCTGCTTCTCCTGCCCACCAACAGTCCTGGTGTCTGTGATTGGTTGCAGTCTGATGCGCCCCCAGCCTGTGTGACAGCGTCTGATTGCTTGAAATCACAGTCCCTGTCTGTGAGTCTATATTGTATTAAAATAAAGAAATTGCATAGGGTCCCCCCATATTATGTTACCCAGCATAGACAAAAAGCCCATGGCTTCAGGCTGCAGCCCTCAGTTGTGCGCTTATCTTGGATGTGTATTACAATAAGAGGAACTGCATGCGGCTTTTATTTTAATTTTTTAAATAAATTACTGCATTTTTCGCTTTATAAGACGCACCTGATTATAAGACGCACCCCCAAATTTGGTGAAGGAAAAGAGAATTATTTTTTTTTTAATGTTAAATGGGGTCCATCTTATAATGCCAGTGTCCCTCTAACAAATCATATAGGGCATTTGTCCCTCATAGCCCCCCATCCTAAAATTAGCCCCCCTTAATCTGGATATGGTCCCCTTATATTGAATATAGCCCCCTTGTGCTGGAACACGTCCCCCTGTGCTGCCCATGGCCCCTATAGATGGAACACCTCCCCTGTGTTTGATATGGCCCCCATACTGCTGC